>NW_027208240.1:0-84708 GCF_964237555.1 Oryctolagus cuniculus | reverse complement strand
TCTCCCTCTCTATTGCTCTGTCTTTCAAATAAGTAAATCTTAACAAAAATTACAGAAAGTAATAGGGGTTTGGCTGCTGGATACTTTAAGACATGGTTAAAGTCAGAAAGTGGTAGTGTTTTGGTTCTGATCCAGTTCCCCTTCTCTTCAGTCTCCGTTGCAGGATTCCCAGTATGAATGTGATGATCACTTTAGATGTGTTAAGCACATTTTCTGGTCCTATAAAATGCATATATCAGTTCTTCTTTTATCAGGCTTACTTTGAGGATCAAAGAATATAAAACACGTGGAAGTGATTTGAAAAATTAAAAACACCATGACTATGGGATTATCACTTTAAGAGACAGAATCTGCTAGAGGCATCAATGTCTCTGCTAGGCTTTGATATCCACACATAAACATCAGGGTTTTTTCACCAACGTGCCATGATTTTGTTGTAGGTTCACTGGATTCTTTGATATCACTAGGGAATTTCATAACTAAACCTAAAATAAAGGACAAGGAAATGAAATAAAGTGTGTTACTCATGCTAAAAGTTAATACTGATCTTACAGCAGAGTATTCTTCCAGAAAGTTTATTACACAAAGAGAGGAGCACAGCAACCTTTTGGGATAAGTAAAGGTCAACAAAGAAAGCATATTGGGATGTGACTTTTCCAAAGTTAAAATGTCTTTGCAGGTCAGATGCAAGTGGGATATCTAAGAAACGTGTTTAAATAGATTTCTCAATCACTCCTTGCAACACATAAGAGTTTTCACTCCCCAGCACTTATATACCAGCTAAACTCTTCTCATGTCCCCTTCAAGCATCTAACATCTCCAACTTGTTTCTTGTCATCCATGTCACCTGAGTTTATGCAAATCTCTGTAAAGTTTAAAAAATTGAAAGCTCTTTTTAACCCAGCAAAGACAAAGCAGAGTCTTCCATCAGTATCAGTAGGATATTGGTTCCAGAACATCCCCTTGCCCTCACCACATCTTCTGAAAATCCATGGATTTTCAAATTTCTTAATTAACATAGCTTTGTATATGTGCATGATCCTGTATGTTTACATTATTTCTAGATTATGTATAATAATTTACAATGCAAATACTATGTAATTGCCATAATATATTGTTTAGGGAATAAATGACAAGAGAAAACTATCTGTACATAAGCAGAGCAGACATGGTTTTTCTTTTCAAATGTATTTTTCTATGGTTGATTGAATGCATGGGTGTAGAATTCACGGATGAGGATTGACTGCATTTTCTTTCTTCTAAAAACTATCAAGGAGAGTAAAATAAATTCAGGGATCTGTACACCCTATAGAAAATAAGGGGTTCTGACTGGCCGCTCTGAAAAGCATTGTTTCCAGGTCCAGCTCCCCGCTTGCCGCAGCCACCTCCGCAGCCGCGGTTCCAGCAGCTTTGTCGCCAGAGTCCCCGAACTCTCGCTTTCTCTCAAGTCTGCCGCATCAGATCACCAGCATGCCCCACGATGTCAGACGCGACCATGGACACTAGCTCTGAGGTCGCCACCAAGGACTTAAGAAGGAATTTGTGGAGGAGACAGAGAATGGGAGAGACGCCCTGCCAAAAGCAACGCTAATGAGGAGAAGGGGAGCAGGAGGCCGACAACAAAGTAGATGAAGAGGAAGAAGGTGGAGAGGAACAGGAGGAAGAGGGCAGGGCGATGGTGAGGAAGAGGATGGAGGTGAAGATGAGGAGGCCCAGGCAGTTACATGCAAGCAGGCAGCTGAAGATGATGAGGAGGACGATGTTGACTCCAAGAAGCAGAAGACTGATGAGGATGACTAGACAGCAAAAAAGGAAAAGTTAAACTAAAAAAATAGGCTCACTAGGCTAATCCTCTGCCTGAGGCGCCAGCACACCAGTTTCTAGTCCCGGTTGCTCCTCTTCCAGTCTAGCTCTGTGCTGTGGTCCGGGAGTGCAGTGGAGGATGGCCCAAGTTTTGGGGCCCTGCACCCGCATGGGAAACCAGGAGAAGCACCTGGCTCCTGGCTTCGGATCAGCGCGGTGCCATTGGAGAGTGAACGAGCAGCAAAAGGAAGACCTTTCTCTCTGTCTCTCTCTCTCACTGTCCACTCTGCCTGTCAAAAAAAAAAAAAAAAAAAAAACTAAAAAAAAAAAATCAAGGCTGCCATGACCTATTCCCTCGCTTTCTTTTTTTTTTTAACTTTTATTTAATAAATATAAATTTCCAAAGTACAGCTTTTAGATTACAGTGGTTTTTTCCCCCATAACTTCCCTCCCACCCGTAACCCTCCCATCTCCTTCTCCCTCTCCCATTCCATTCACATCAAGATTCATTTTCAATTATCTTTATATACAGAAGATCAATTTAGTATTTATTAAGTAAAGATTTCAAAGTTTGCACCCACACTGAAACACAAAGTGTAAAGTACTGTTTGAGTACTAGTTATAGCATTAATTCACAGAAGTGGTATTTCTTGAACATAACTTACTACAAAGTATGTTTGTCACTTCTACTAAATAATAAAATTAATGATAAAGAAATACAGTTTCTCATTGGGAAGTGTCTTAACCTATTCTTTGGTAAAATTTCTTAGTTAATATTTGGAAAGCTACTCTGTTCTGACTCCTGTCTGCCTTTTAGAAAACTTTCAGAGGCATAGCTACTTTTTTCATCCAGAAGATGATTGTTGATTGTGACACAGGATGAGGAGTGTGGTACGGTTCTGTAGCCTGTGCAGCACCGTTGTGTGACAATGAATGAATTCTATTTTTCTTTCCTCTCATTCATTCTCATACTTTCACATGAACCAACCGGTGGCATATGGCATACGTAATGAATTTCTTCTGGAAGCTACCCTTTCCCTGTTACTATTACTGGATTTTAGGATTTAATTTTTAAGCATTTCAACGTGGGCTTCTTTTTTTTTCCAGTACATTGAAAGTCAATGGCTTAAGAATTCAGAAGTGATAAAAGCTAATGACATTCACTCATATTGGGATAGTGTAGCACATTGTGCTGTTTGATTAGCATAGGTGGTGATTGATTTAATATTCACTAAAATTTTGTGGCGTTTACCTGTTATTATTTCTCCTTGCCAAAACTGTGCTAAGATATATAAAGCCATCAAGATAGAAAGTAGTACAACTAATCTGGAACCCAGTAGTTTTGCTTTGTACCTATGTTATTTAAATATCTTTTTATGACCATGTTGGTCTCTGAGTTACTTACTACATTGAAACAATCCAGTAAAACTTAGAAAAGTGGGAAAACAAATGTAGTGTATATTTTAATAAGTGTTTAAGTTTTCAGCATATGGTCATAGTCATTTTAATTTACCTTCATTCAGCATAGACATGAATCATAGAACTTCAGAAATATAAGGAAGATTACACATGCTCATGTTCATAATTCATCACTAAAATAAAATTCTGCAAAATGTATTATTATGTATGTACAACTCGAGAGATAATAATCTGACTTTAATCTGACTTTTGTGTCAATAGAACCACAGACTTTGTTTTGTTCTGTGGAGGGAATTCCATGCTACTTCTGTTAGCACCATTTTTTTTTTTTTTTTTTTGTAAAATAGTGATAATGTTATCTTCCTTATTTCCTTAAGTTTTTGTTTTTTAAGTTCCGGTGAGTTAATCTCAAAATCTAACGTGGTCACCTCCGAGAGGATGCCGCCCCCGCGGCAGCGCCACCTGCAGGCTTCATGCCCTTTCTCCACCCAACCAAATCCGGGGAATGTGCAACAGGGGAGGAAAAGAACCTAAACTTCCAGGCCCTGCTTTTCTTCTTAAAAGTACTTTAAAAAGGAAAATTTGTTTGTATTCTTATTTACATTTTATATTTTTGTACATATTGTTGGGGGTCACCCACTTTTAATGATCTCGGGATATCCAAACCAGCCTTCGGAGCATTTTCTGTCTTACTTCTGACTTTACTTGTGGTGTGACCATGTTCATTATAATCTCAAAGGAGGAAGAAAAAAAAAAACTTGTAAAAAAAGCAAAAAAAAACAAAAAAACAATTTATTCAGAGCATTCCAATAACTTTTTGAGTATGTACTTAGCTGTACTATAAGTAGTTGGTTTGTATGAGATGGTTAAAAAGGCCAAAGATAAAAGGTTTCTTTTTCTCCTTTTTTTGTCTATGAAGTTGCTGTTTATTATTTTTTTTTGGTCTGTTTAATGTATGTGTGAAACAATGTTGTCCAACAAGAAACTGGAATTTTATTTTGCTGAATTGTTCTTTAGAACAAAAAAGGAAAGAAAGAAAGAAAGAAAGAAAGAAAGAAAGAAAGAAAGACAGACAAGGGGTTCTAAAATGCCTAGCTGAAAACTGACCTCTTCAAAACAATATGTGTAGCTTGTCCCTTGTGTGATCAATTTGTTCTGCCTTCTCTGTGTTTCCTAGCATCAAAACCTTAAGCATGAATGAGTATTTGAAATAGTAAAGACACTGATGCCTCACATAAGAGTACCTTGGTTCAATATCCTGCTCTGGCCCTTGGCTCCAGTTTCCTGCTAATGCAGACCCTGAGAGACAGGAGTTTTGTTCCTGAGATGAATCAGAATGCCGGCACTGTGGCAGAACAGGTTAAAACCCTGATCTGCACTGCACTGCTGATATCCCATATTGGCACCTGTTTCAGTCTTAGCTGATCCACTTCCAATGCAGCTCCCTGCTAGTACACCTGGGAAAGCAACAGAAGATGGCCTAAGTCCCTAGGCCCCTGCACCCAGGTGGGAGACCTGGAAGAAGCTCCTGGCTCCTGGCTTCAGATCATCTCAGCTCTGGCTGTTGCGGCCATTTGGGGAGTGAACCAGCAGAAGGAAGACCTTTCTCTGTCTCTACCACGTTGTAACTCTGTCTTTCAAATAAGAGAAAATAAAAAAAGAATGTGGGCACTTTCCATCTCTCTGTCTCACTCTGACTCTGCCCCTCAAAAAAATATATATAGTAAGAGATATCCAAATAATCATTAAGTATACCAGATCAAAACACTTAGTTGAACTCCTGACTCTTTGAGAATTTCATGGCGAAGGTGAGTAAGACAGGAGCAATCAAGAGTTACACACAACTTTCTGTTTCCTGAATTCCAGGTGTTGATTATAACTTGGAGGAAATTGTTCTTACCAAAAATTTTTTTAAAAAGAAAAGAAAATCTATCACCTAATCAAAATTAAATTATGTACTCACAAATGGCATAATAAAAATGTGAAGTTGCATATAAAATCAAGAAAAGAACCTATATTGAACATTTTTACTGAAACTTCATGTGTGTCTGTATGTGTATATAGTGTATGTGTGTGAGAGAGAGGCAGAAAAGGAGATTGCCAAATAGCATTAAAATTCCAAAGTTATATTTTGTTAAAGTAATTGTGAATACTTAACGTTTTTACTATATTCATCCTGGGAATATATTGTAAAACCTACTCCACAGACAGGTAATATTGGACTTTTTCTATTGCCATGGTTTAATCCACTTGTGAATTTAAAACTTAAATCCTTTATAGATTCAGTTCCTTTAAAATGCTAATCTCAGAAAGGATTTTTATTTCATTTTTGGCATAGTATTAATAATACTTCTCTCTAGATACTATATTCCATTTTATTTCTACTGCAATTTCACAGTAATTTTATTCTCTTAATATTGTTAGGATCCAGCCTATTTTCAGTAATGCTATCAACACAAAGTGAAAAGGCACTCTAAGAAAAGAAAAAGAATTATAATGAAATTTTATAAAAACTTTTCCTCTTTGCTTTAAAAAGCTGCACTCAAGAGTAGTTTTTACATTTGAGGTTTCATCTGTAACTCAAAAGTATTGATTCTTTCATTAGAAAGATGTTCTCTGCTATGACAGACAGCCCAAATGAATGAAAATACAGTACATATATTTTTTCCCCTTTTCGGAAAAGTCTCATCACTGATCCTGGGTCCTTCATGTCCAAACACCAAGTACCTTGGTTTAAAGTTACATAAAGCATCTCTACAGAATTATTCCACACAAGATTCTGTTTTAGAAAACTGAAAGAATTAGAAACCTCTCAATAACAATGCTTGCCATGAAATATTTATTAAGTGCTTCCTGAATTCCAATCACTATGTCATAGACTACAGATAAAATGGTCAGAAAAATGCATGCTTCCTAATTTCTTCAGCATCTGCTCTTGCAAGATCATAAAAGACAATAGTATGGATGATAACATTAGTGCTTTGGGGATTACCTATTGGAGTAAAGAGAATCTTTTCTTAAATATCTAATGACCCAGCTTCTAGGTCCAATTACCAACAATTAAATTATCAAATGTTAAATAAAATTTAAAACACCTCAATATTTCCCAGTGATCCAAATAAAATAAGCCTCTGACATGACAGCTGATGATATTTTTAATTGTTTGGTTTGTTATGTTTTGTTATTTCCCTATTATATCCTTACATGCAATATTTCTAGTAAAATAATAATGATATACATTGATGAGAATGTGTTGAACAGAAGATGGTAAAATTTTTGTAATGACTTTAAAGACAATTTCACTGCCATGCTGGGACAGTCACAAGAAGGCTGCTGCGACCAGGGCAGGGGCCTCGGCCCAGCTCGACCCTGCAGGGCCCTCTGCACACCTGTCAAGGACACCTGGGGGAGGCTGGTCCAGAGGGCAGCAGGTGCTGGCTGACAGACCATGTGTAGGAGTGGCTTTTGAGCTGGGTGCTTGTGGAGAGGCTGGAAGGGTCTGGGCTGTGTCCTAGAAAATCTGTGTTGCTGTGAATGCATGGGCAAGGGCTCTGGGTCAGGGGAAGCTCCATCCTCGGGGGCCAACCTCAGGTGCCTGTGTGGTGAGAACAGGTTGTTGGTGGATATGTGAGTGGGTGAGGCCTGGTCACATGGGGGAGGGATTGAGCGGGGGGTGCCCCAATCCGTGCCCTGTGGAAGGCAGAACTTGTGGGTGATGAACATGAGACGAGGGGAGGGATTTGTGATGGAGTTGTTACTCAGAAGGGAAGCAGAGCCTGAAGATCTGGAACATTCTCAGGCTGTCTGTGTTAAGGAGAATGAGAGTGGCAGTTCAGGAGACAGCTGATAAGGTGTGGCCCTGTGAGTGTGCATTAGAAAGGCAGAGAGAGAGAGAGACTGACTGACTCCATCAGCTGGTTTACTCCACAAATGTCCCCAAGACCCTGTGCTGTTCCTCCCGGGACAGCTTCAGTGCAAGAGTCCCTGACTGGTGGAGTCACTGCCCTGGACGCAGCCTGGGACACTCAGGGATGTCCCAGCTGGGACACTGAGCTGCCGTGGGGGCAGGTCCACCCAAAGCCACACCCTGACCTCTGTATGAGGTCCCAGGAGGTGGGACCAGAACCTTCCACCCCAGGAGGTCCCTGAGCCGAGAAGCAGGCCCTCACCAGATGATGCCTGGCTCACCTTGGCCCTGGTTACATGTCTGTCCATGGTGTGCTGTCTGCCCTTGACCCAAGCCTGCCCTGTGGTTTCAGAGCCGGGCTTCTCCCTTCAAGGACATGATCCTGTGCTTCTCTGAAGAGGACTGGCCCCTCCTGAACCCTGGCCAGACTGGCTTCTATGGAGAGTTCGTCATTGGGGAGGACTGCAGAGTCTCTGTGACCCCAAGTAAGACCCAGCTCCCAGATGGCGGCCTGGGGTCCCTGCCAGGGTCTCCCCTCCCAAGTGAGACTGTGCACCCAGAATGGGGGCTGGAGTCCCTACCCTCTGTAATAGCAGGAGACTGGAGGTGTATTCAGGTCTGTGCCTGGTTGTCCAAAGCAAATGTCGCCCTGGTCCCTGCCTGCCATTTTGACACCGGTGGCTCAGGCTTCCCGGGCTGTCTGTCACCAGAGGCCCAGCATCACTATCTGCTTCTGGCTTCACACCTGCTGACTCTGAAGGCCCTGGCCCTGGCCCTGCCCCTCAGGGGTTCCTGCTCACCACACACCTCCCCCCCTCCACTCAGCTTCTTGGACTCTGAGCCTGGCTGTGCGGGCCACCTTGGGAGCCACTCAATGGGGTGCCTTGCCTTCCCCTGGGGCAGATGACCCAGCTGCCCTGCTGGGCCCCTTCCAGGGAGAGGAGAGTGAGCTGCTGCTGGAGCTACTGGAGCTCCAGGGGAAGGAAGCACTGCAGGCCTCCTTGACTGGTCAGTGAAGGCACCAAAATTGGGTGAACAGAGAGGGCAGAGCCAGGCTGTTCCCAGGCTTTCTGTGCAGCCTCATGCATTGTCTGGGTACTGATGTCCTGCCCTGTCCCCATCGTTGTCTGGATACTGACACCCTGTCCTGTCCCTGTCCCTCATTTTAACTGAGCCATGCTGGGGCCAGGTGTCCCTCAGGTACCCACCCTGAGCCTGGTGCATGCTAGAGCTCAGGCAGTCCCTCTGTGCCCGGGGCCTGCAGTGCTGGGGCTGGGAAGTCAGCACCTTGGGGACAGCATGGGTGGGGTCCTCAGCATCAGTGCCCCCTGTTGATGAGACTCAAAGGTACCCTGGCGCACATGGGCTTGGGTACCCCGGCCTGTCTGCAAAGGCTGTGAGGCCAGCAGCCACGCTGTGGTGCGTCCCACCCTGCACATTCCATCCTGGCCCTGCAGTCCCCCCATCCCAGCCATCCCAAGTCCCCACCTCCTCCCACCCTGTCCAGCTGGGTTTTCACAGCCCTGTAGGGAAAGCACTTCAGGGCAAGGGAGGGCCTGCTCCACTCCTGCCACCAAGGGAGTTAGGGCAGACCAGGATCAGTACTGATCCTTTCAAAAGCTTTATTTTTGCAAAGTTATATTTATTTATTCATTCTTTTGAAAGACAGAGATTTGGGGCTAGCCTTGTGGCAAAGCAGGTAAAGGAACTGCCCTGCAACATGTCCCAGCTGCTCCACTTCTGATCCAGCTCCCTGCTAGTGGCCTGAGAAAGCAGTGGAAGGTGGCGCGGGTGCTTGGGCCCTTGCACCCACATGGGAGACCCAGAAGAAGCTCCTGGCTGCTGCCTGGCACAGTCCAAGCCATCTTGAACATTTGGGGAATGACCAGCAGATGGAAGATCTCCCTGTCTTTTCCCCTTTGTAACTCTGCCTTTCAAATAAAATATAAATCTTTTTAAAAAGGAAGAGAGAAACAAAGGCAGAGTTTGACAGAAAGAGAGGAGGCTCATCCATCAGCCGGTTCACTCCCCAAAGGACTGTACCAACCAGGTTTGCACCAAGCTGAAACCAGCAGCCTGGAACTCCACCCAGGTCTGCCATGGGGAAGCCAGGGGTCCAAGCACCTGGACCCTACTCCCCTGCTTTTTCCAGGAGCATTAGCAGGGAGCTGGATGAGAAGTAGAGCAGCCAGCACTGGAACCAGTGCTCATAAGGGATGCCAGGACTACAGCCGTGCCTAAACCTTCTGTGCCACAGTGCCAGCCCCTCTTGCTGGCTCTAGACCCATCCTCGTGGTGCAGGCCCCTTCTTCCTTCAAGCTCACTCATTCAGTGACACTGAGTGGCTCCTGGGGCTGCCCTCAGCTCACAGCCTGGCTCCTGGCACACCCCCAGTGCCAGACACACAATTTTCCTCTTTTCCCCTGGAATGACCTCCTAGCCTTCCAACTGTTTGAGGTGGAAGAAAGAAAGAAACAGGATGAGCTGAGGTGCTGGAGTCCCAGGCCTTCCAGCAAACGGCGCTCCTTCCAAGCACCCACCAATTTACAGCAGGGCTTGGAGCACAGAGTTGCAAATGGTGCACACACAGACACACACTTGTGTGGCATGACAATAGAGCCGCATGGCTGCTGGGCTGAGACTGGGCTGGGACTGAGGGGACTGGCTGTGATGGGCCAAGTGAGCTGTGACTGGACTGTGATGGGGAGCTGTGCTCTGCATCGGGGTCAGGCACCTTCCTGGACCCCCTTGGGACCTCCCACTGGGGAAAACAGGAGGTGTTTATGGTGTGCACATGGTACCACCCTACAGAGAGAAGTGCAGGCCCCGAGCTTGGAGGGGCCTCTGTGGCCAGAGGGGAGGGAAGAGAGAAGGGCACAGCATCTGGACCGTGACGGCTGCTTCACGGCTCTACCTGTGGTCCCTGCAGGGCCAGCCAGGACCGAGATCATCCAGGAGCACTGCAGGAACCGGTGTCTCTGGACTTTGAGCCAGGCCTTCTGGGTAGGGATCTCAGGAGCTGGCGGCACCCCTGACCAGCTTGATTTCCTGTAGCTGGAGGCAGACCATAGGTTCTGGAGAGCAGTCTGGAGGAGGAGGAGGAGGTGACCATCAAAATCATGTGGTCCAGCTCTGGGGACAAGGACTCCCAGCTCAGCCCCTGTGGGCTGCAGCCCTTCCAGGGCATGAGGAGATGGGGGGGTGAGGTGCCTGCCTCCAGGAAGGTCTACTTGTGCCCCATGTGTGGGAAGGCCTTCCACTGGAGGGTCAACTTTGTACAGCACCTGCACAGCTGCCGGGACTGGGAAAAGCCACGCATGTGCGGCATGTGTGGGGAGCTGTTCAGTGAAGGTGAGGACCTGGACAGCCACCAGGAGGCCCAGGAGGCCCAGGAGGCCCAGAAGCCCTACAGGTGCGGCTCCTGTGGAAAGAGCTTCTGCCTCAACTCCCACCTGCTATCACACCAGCAGATCCACCGGCAGCCCAGCAGACTGGAGCCAGAGAAGCAGAGTGAGGTGGGACTGGGCTTCCAGCACTGGGAGCCTCTGGCTAGGCACCGCAGCCACACACACCAAAAGGATGCAAGGCAGCCCTTCCAGAGCCACTACTGCATCAAGAGCTTTGGGCAGAACTAGACCTCTTCTGCCATGAGCACGTGCACATGAAGAGGTGCTCCAAGCAGGCCCAGAAATCCTACTGAGGGCTGCTGCCCAGCCCCATGCACCTCCTGCCCCTCGCGCCGGGGCCGTGTCCAGCCCCACCTGCTGCCACGGTAGCCCCTAATCCATCTGAGAGCCTAATCCATCTCAGAAGCCCCTGCACATGGTCGGCCAAGCTGGCAGAGGGCCAGTCTCCATCCAGGGACCACTTGGTCACCAACCAGTCCTCAGCATTCACCCTCCCATCTTGCCCTGAGCACGGACCCCAGGGTCCAGGCTGGCTGCTGTCCATGCCCCTCCGGTTGGTTGGGGAGTGGACCGGTGCACAGCACAACCTGTATCCAAGGCAGCTGCAGGCCTGATGGCGGGGGTGTGTTGGCAGTCCTATGGTGGGAGCTCCAGGGTGCTCAGGGCTGGGAAACCACTGTGGTCCCTTTGGATGTGTGTGGGGGAGTGGGGCTCCCCAGGAAGGCAAATCTCTCCTTTTTAACTGTTGTGCCTCTGCCCCAGAATGCCCTTTTCTCTGCCCAGATGCCCTTGGTAAACATTTGAGTGGGAAGCTGAGCTGTGGTCTTTGACAGGAACTTAGAGCCCTCTTTGCCCTCTGTCCTGTCCAGGAACTGAATCCTCAGTGAGGGCATTGGCCTGGGGCACCTGGCCCCCAGCTGAGGCTTGTCTGAAATCCTACTCTGCCTGGGCATCAGCAGGGTTCCCTGGTGGGCTCTGCACCTTGGGTGCTTGGAGCAGCAGGAATGTCTGTTACAATTCCCAAGGCTGCAAGTCTGGGGGCAACCTGTTGGCCAGGCTGGACCCTCCTGGAGGGCTGTAGGGAAGATTCTGCCCCAGCTTCCAGGGCCTTCCTGGCAGGTATGGCTGTTCCTGGCTTGTGGTGCTCTGAGTCTGTCTGCTGATTTCCCTTCTCAGAAAGACATAAGTCACTGTTCCCATTCGAAATTGTCTACACCTGCAGTCACTGGGCACAGGTGCAGGACACACATCTGCCCACACCTGCACTGCTGCCCTCCCTCCTGAGCCTGTTGGAGCAGGATTCAGACCACAGGGCCTGCCTCCTTGGCTGGCATCCCCTGCAGGGGGCTGTGGGCCAGGCATAGCCAGCCACGGGCAGTGAGGCTGAGCACCAGGAGCTGGTGCTGCTTCTCCCAGGAGGCAGCTGTGTCAGCTCCACTCCAGTGAGAAGCCCTGGGGGCTGTGCAGCTGAGCCGGGGTGCTGAGGCCAGGTGGGTGTTCCTGTGTCAGGCCCACCGCTGGGCAGCAGGCTGGGTGGAGGTGCCCAGTGTGACCCCTGTCACTTCACATAAAGAGGCCTCTGCCTCACACCCAATCAGTTACAAGGATTTGTAGCCACAGTGACTGCTGGGTAGTGGACCCACTAGCCTAGGAACAGGAAGCATGGTCCAACCCTGTGGCCTACTGAGGCCCTTGGTTTCTAGTCATCCGGGATGGGGACGCCCCCACGCAGAAGTGGGGCCCTCTGTGAAGTCCACCTTGTGACATGCCCAGCCTGGCCCGTGGTTGCCCAGCACGTCCTTGGCCTCAGGAAGTTGATTTCCCCTGGGGCTGCAGACATTTGTCTGGGAGAAGAGCCCTCTGCTCTCTGGTCAGTGTCTTGTCTGCAAGTCACGTTTTGTGACAGATTGGAGCCCAGAGGAGGCAGTCCCACCCTCCAGGTCTGTCAGGGACCCCAGCTGTGATTCAGAGCCAGGTACCTGGTGGCAGGAAAACCACGGCCTGTGTCTGGAGAGCCTGCGGGGCCAGGGCATGGCCAGGGGCTTCTCTGAGAGAAGCTGTGGCCCCCAGCCACCAGGTCCGAGGGTGCTGGAGCAGAAGTATCTGCCTCCCCTTGGCCACTGGCATTTCTGGCCTCAGCTGAGGTGGGTAAAATACACAAGGTATTTGTGAGGCAGCTGAAGAAGTGCCTGCAGACAGATTATTTAGGGCCGGGGGTCGTTGTGGCATAACAAGTTAAGACACAGCTGGCAACACCAGCATCCACGTGGGAAACCTGGCTGGAATTCCACACTCCTGGCTTTGGCCGGGCCCAGCCCTGGCTGTTGCAGCTATTTGGGGAGTGAACTAGTGGATGGAAGATCTCTTTCCCTCTCTCGGTAACTTTCAAGTAAATTAAATAAACCTTTACAAAAAAGCAGCAATGTTTTTATTTTTATTTTTTAAAGATTTACTTATTAATTTGAAAGTATAATTACAGAGAGAGAGGTCTTACATCTGCTGGTTCACTCCCCAATTGGCTGCAACGGCTGGAGTTGCACTGAACCAAAACCAGGAGCTTCCTTTGGGTCCCCCACGCGGGTGCAGGGGCCCAAGACTTCAGCCATGTTCCACTGCTTTCTCAGACCAAAACAGAGACCTGGATCAGAAGTGGAGCAGCCGGGAATTGAAACCAGCACTCATATGGGATGCCAGCACTGCGGGTGTGGCAGTTTTACCCTCTAGGCCAAAGTGCTGGCCCCAGCAACAATGTTTTAAAATAAATTAAAAATAATGATCTTTTTGAAAGGCAAAGTGAGTGAGAGATCTATCTGATGATTTCCCCATATGTTTGCAACAACTAGGGCTGTGCCAGGCAGGAGTCAGGAGCCCAGAACTTTATCCAGATCTCCTGTGTGGGTGGCAGGGACCCAAGCAATTGAGTGAGCATCCGTTACCTCTCAGGTTGCACTAACAGGGAGACAGATGGGAAGAAGTGTAGCACACCAATATGGCATTCAGGTGTCCCAAGCAACGGCCTACCCCACAGCACCCCAACATGCACACCCTGAATGTCTCTCTATAAAAGAGGTTATTCAGTGACCAACACCTGCAAAGATGTTCAAGTTCTTGAGTAATCAGGGACACTCAGATGGAGCCTGAAAGCACAGAGCAGTCAGGCAATCACAATGGAAATGACAGCACCATGTTGGCAGGGACACCGGCATGCAAGGGAGCTTGTGCTGTGGGTGTGAAATGCTGCAAGCATTCCAGGAACCCGGCAGTGTCTCCCAAGGCTGTAGAGATGCAGCTTCAATGCCATCGCTCCTCCACTACATAGATATCTGACAGATCTGTGCCATGTCACCAAAACCTGTGCCAGAGTTTAAATACCAGCACTCAGAGCCCCTACTGGAAAACACTGCCATGTGCCTGATGGTGAATACTCACACAATGATTCTACGCTGACAAAGCTGAGACACAGCAAAGTGCAAGAAGACAAGTTCAAGTCAGCCTTTGGAATCTGAAAGGCCAGGTAGAGTCCCTGCCCTCCGACATCATTTAAAGCAAGTGTCAGGTGTCAGTTGACCCTCTGTGTGTTAGCACTGGTGCCTGAGGCCCTGGGATTTCCCTCAAGTGTGCCTAGCATCTGCAAAGCTCCCAGGTGTGTCAGAAACATTTCCTAAGACAGCTCTACCTGAGAGGAATTGAAGACAAATGTGCCATCAACAGGCAAGGTGCTGACCCTGCAGCACTGCTGTCGCCTCGCAGGTTGAAGATGCAAGTTCCAGTGAAAATGTGGGGACATAGAAAAGTTAATACAGAGAAGATGGAAAATGAGAAACAAAGCAAGTGTCAGGAAGGGGCACCTGCTGCCATGAAGCCCAGCCCTTAGTGTGTCTATTGTTCACAGAAACAGATGGCTTGTTCCTATGAAAAACAAGCAAAACATTCATTTGGATGTATTAGGGATACTAGCCATTAATGTGTCCCGTGGTGATACAGATATCAAAACAAACTTTTTTTTTATAATTTTAGATTTATTTTTCTGCAATTCATTCACAACATTATCCCCTAAAGGTTGAATTTTCTACAGTTAAAAGTCATCCGATGTTTTTGAAATGTGCCTATAGTTTTTTTTTTTTAATTTTTTAACTTTCATTTAATGAATATAAATTTCCAAAATACGGCTTATGGATTACAATGGCTTCCCCCCCATAACGTGCCTCCCACCCGCAACCCTCCCCTTTCCCTCTCCCTCTCCCCTTCCAATCACATCAAGATTCATTTTAGATTCTCTTTATATACAGAAGATCAGTTTAGCATACATTAAGTAAAGATTTCAACAGTTTGCTCCCACACAGAAACATAAAGTGAAAAATAATAGATGATTTTTTAAATGATGATGAAATCAGACTTTTATGATAAAGCATTTTGACATTGTTGTAGTATTTTTACATTCCATCTAAAATGCTTTTTATTTTTTATTATTTTTTAAAGATTTGTTTATTTATTTGAAAGCTAGAGTTAGAGGCCGAAAGAGAGGGAGATCTTCCATCCACTGGTTCACTCCCTAAATGGCCACAATGGCTGGAGCTGAGCTGATCGGATGCCAGGAGCCAGAGTTTCTTCTGGGTCTCCCATGCGGGTGCAGGGGCCCAAGGACTGGGGCCATCCTCCACTGCTCTCCCAGGCCATAGCAGAGAACCAGATCAGAAGGAGAGCAGCCAGGACTCGAACACACCCCTGATGCTAGCACTGCAGGTAGCAACTTTACCCACTAAGTCACAGCACCAGCCCCTCTTTTATTTATTTGGAAGATAAACATAAAGAGAGATCTTCCATCTGCTGGTTCACCTCCCATATGCTCACCACAGCCAGACCAGGCCAGGCTGGAGCCAACATCCTAAACCCGTGGGAGAAAGTGCAAGAGGAGTCAGGCAGTATTTTTACACCAGGCACCAAATGATCTGCCAGCTCCTCTTAGGAGAAGAACCTCAGGGAACTTCAGCCAGTGAGGTGCAGCTCCAGGAGCCACAAACTAGGAAGAGCCCATGCCCACAGCGCATTTGCATGGGTGGAACACCGACTCAAAACCTCAGTTATGGGGAAGCAATGATGAGGAAGAATGAAATTCATGGTGCAACATATTTATATTAACTTTAATAAAACTCTAATAGGGAACTACTAACAGTGACTATAGTTAAATAGGAGGAAAAGAGAAAAAATAAGAGGGACACATTAAACTGATACAATGCAGGCCTCAGCTTCACAGCAGGGAGGCCGCTGTCCCAGGCACCAGGCTCACAATGAGCTCAGATCTGCCCCTGAGGTCCCAGCACTCGGTCATGAGGACATCACAATGGTGTTCATGGCCTTGAGGCTGCTGCGGGCCTCTTGGCAGAGGGCTCCAGCTGGCAGGACAGGGTATAGCTAATGCACAGAGCACAGCCATGAGTCCACCAAGAGCCTCAGCTCAGGCCTCCCTCCCAGGGCCTGCCCAGGAGCTGCAGTCCTGGGGGCCAGCAGTGCCCACGGGACAGGGCCTGCTGCCCACCAGGGGGCCTGGATGATGCTCCCCACCCCCACCCCCACCCCACCCTAACTTCACCTAATTCCTGCCCATCACTCACCTCTCGCTCTCCGTGAGATACTCCATGGACCGGAACCACACGCCGAACTCCTCATCACGCTGAAAATAATAATTGCTTGCTGCCACATGCAGCAGCTGGATTTCTTGAAGGACTTTAATTTCTTGGGGATGGAGGGACACACAGGACACTGTCAGGGCCTGGGCTGGGAATGCTGTGGGGACCTTGTAGGGGAGGGGCTGCAGGGTTCTGGGTGTTTCCACTTAAGAGGCCTCCTCCACTCCAGCCCATGCAGGCCCCACCCTGGCCTCTGTCTGGGGTCCAAACAGCCCCTCCCCAGGGGCTTCTCCTTGATTCCAGTCCTCTATCTGCACCCACCCTAGGGATGGGTCTCCCCACTCTGTGTGCACCCAGCCCTCCTAATAGAGCAAAGCTGCAGGGGTGATGCATGGGGGTACTGACTGGGGCCACCTGTGACCCCCTGTCCCTTCCTGCCCTGAGGCCACAGCTGCTCACCTTATTCAGTTTCTGAAAGCTGATGTCAGCCCACTGGAAGGCAGAGTCAATCAGAACCACCCCCAGCCGGGGCCCAGCCCCAACCCTCCCCTCTCATGAGGTCCTCAAGCCAGGCTCTTCCTCCCCCCCTTCAGGGTGAGTGCCCCGCCTGCCCCAGAGTCCCCCATCGCAGTGTGCAGTATCACCAGGTCTGTCAGGTAGGTGCCAAGGAAGGGGACAACACCCTGTGCCACAGCGGGTGGTGGTGAGCACCTGCTCTCAGGTGCCACCCAAGCCCTGGCCCCAGAGACCCCTCCACCCCAGCTCCTTTACCCTGGTTCATGTTTCCCCTTGGGAGCCATCCAGGACCCTAGGCTTCCTCCCCCATTCTCCATCCTCCCACCTGCTCCCAGGACAGCAGGCACCCCTAGGACTCCTGGTAGGAATTCCAAGGGCACTCCAGTTGTGTGGCTCCCAGCACCACCTCAGCCCCAAGTCCACTGTGAGCCCAGCTGCTCCAGGCCCTGGCTCTGGTCTCTCCAGTGGAGGACACTAAGGCAGTGTGGGGACTGCAGGGAGGGCTGGAGGTGGAAACCCTGCTCCTGTGGCTTGGGCCCCGATGTGATGGAGGAGTCCCCTCACCCGGGCACACACACTTTCTGTTGTTTCCACTGCCTCATCTGGGCTCTCTGCGGGTTCTCCGGGGCAGCTAGCTTGCAGGTTGCCTTCTGCCAGGGTCAGGGTCAGGGTCATAGGGCCTGTCCTTCCCACCCCTGCCCACACCTCTGCTGGAGCCCTGCATGTCTGACCCCCTCCCCCAAGTGCACTCTGGATGCTGTGGCTCCCACTCTCACTGGCAGCACCTTGAGCAAGTGGCCTCCCAGAGTCTACTCCTTGGCTGGCGAGGATGCTGGTCACCCCCACCTCACAGCTGTCCTGACTCAGCATCCTACGCCTGCCCTCCTCCTCCTCACTGTCCCCCTGGGAGGAAGGCCAGGCCCTGCACCACACATCACACTTCCTGGTACCTCACCAACCCCTGCGAGCCCTCCACAACAGGCTCATCAGCCCCATCCTCTATTTCAGAAATCAGAGGCCAAAGACTAGCAGTGACCAGCCCAGGGCCATACAGGAGAGCCTGTCCCGCCCCCAGCTGACCTGTACCACACTGCTTCACCCCACCCCCAGCTGCCTCCCTGGCCAGGAACCCATCTGGCTTCTGTGTGTCCTGGTCCCCAGCCAGGCCCAACCATGGAAGGAGAGGGCCAGGTGGTCTCATGAGGCCTGGCTGACAGGTCCTGGCCACCCAGCTCCATGGGTGATGGGCAGTGAGTCAGGGCAGCACAGGCATCACAGCCACAGATGCATCTGTCCCTCATGTGCCCACTGCATTCAATGCTGGGCAGCCATTGACCACAGGCCCTGGGACTACCGAGCTGGGTTTTCCCTCCCCAGTGCAGGTGGGAGGCCTTCCCCATGCAGGTCCTGAGCAGGCAGATCCGAGGCAGGGCCTGGCTTCCTGAGGAACCGAGGTCACCCGATGGAAGGAGGGAAGCCCTTCCTGCCACTTCTGCCACACAGCTCAGGTGGGGTCACGGGCACAGAGCCTGTCCTGCCAGCCAGCTGGGGCTCCAGCACGGAAGCACTCATGGTGCTTCATCCCCCACTGACAGCCCAGCTGCCCTCACCACAGCCCTCTCCAGTGCCCTCTGACCCATGCCCCCTACCTGTGCCACAGCCTTCTCTCCTGCTGTCATCTCCAGCAGGATAGCAGGGAATCTTCAAGTGCACTCTCAGTGAAACCAACACCACCCCAGCCCCAGGTCCTGCAGCCCCACCCCTCCCCCCCTCCCCCCACACTTTTACCCCGCCTCCCAGCCCCCCTACCTTGGTGAGCAGATCCCTGCTCAAGCCATTGTCCTTCTCACACAGGGGCTCAATTTTTTTGTAGCTTTTCCTGTGGAGATGGGAAACCAGGAGGAGCTACTTGGTGTGATGGGAGGGTGGTGAGTGCAGCTCCCTTTCCTTGAGAGCAAGTAGGATGCGAGCAAGGAGGTGAGTTTCCCACTGGGTTCCCTGAGCCCTGGGGCCCAGGTGACAGGCTGGGAGCTGAAGTTGGTCACCTGGGCCCCTTCCCTTGCCTGAGTGAACTGTTTTGCCTCAAGTTCACCTGCACAAGGAGCTCCAGTGCTGCCCAGGAGCAGGAACAGGTGGGCACATTAAAAACCTGGGCCTGGGCCAGTGCTGTGGCACAGAGAGTCAGGCTGATGGCTATGATGCCAGCATCCCATATGAGCACAGGGGCGCCCAGATGGAGAAGGCCACTGGCTTGGGCCTGGCCCAGCCACTGTGGCCATTTGGGGAGTGAGCCAGCAGGTAGATTTCTCTGTCAATCCCTGTTTCTCCATAACTCTGACTTTCAAACAAATACATAAATCTTAAAAAGGAGCCAGTGCCTGACACTAAGTAAATGTCCTTGTGAGAAATTCTGCCTGGCCTTGGACCGAGGGAGGCAGAGAGTTACTCTCCCCAACTGGTCCACGTCTGGTCCCCAAGTCCCTGGCCACTGGCCCTTCCCAGAGTCATGAGGGATTAGTGCTGAGTTCTGGGGTTCCAGGTCCACCCGGGAGCTCCTGTGGGAAAAGGCACCCACCTTGAAACTTTTCCTCATGTCTCGTTCAGATGGTAAAGAGAGGTGGACCGCAGAGCACAGAGGATGAGGGAGAGGTCACCTGGATCCCCCTGGGCTGATGTCCTCCTCCTGCATCAGAGGCCCACGGAGCCACACAAGGGAACTGTGGCCACCCTCACAGGGAGAGGACTGGGTTCAACCCACGTGGAGGCTCAGGTGAGAAGTGAGCATGCACCCCTGGGAGAAGTGAGTCAGGTCAGTCCCCTCCCTGCCAGGAAGGGCCCAGGGTCTGTGCAGGGTCTTCAGCCACAAGCTGTACTTCCGAGGGCTGATAAAGCAATGTGGCCATTCCCAGTGTGCAGTGAGTGCCCTGGCCACCCACAGCTGACCTTACATGGTCCCTGTCTGTGGCCTTCATGCTGGGGTACCCCAAGCATGTGGCTACTACACAATTTGTCACACAGTTGAATTGCTTGATGGTGTCATGACCAGTGGAGGCCAGGAAGCCTTGCCTTTCTTGTTGCACTTGGTCCAGACGGAGCCTAGGCAGTGGAAGGGCACTACCTTCTGGAACAGCACCTGGGAAGGAGAGTGTCCCATGGGCACAGCCAACCCCACTCAGAGTGCACTGGTGCCCACACTCCCAGGATGCTGTGCATGCGGCTCACAGCGGTGGGAGCAGCAGCCCACTGAGGGTGCCTAGAACCTCATGGCCCAGAGCCCATTCTTAGAGAGAAGAAACAGAGGTGTTTTCTCCAGGCATCCTGGCCAACTCCCCATCCCTCGGCCAATTACCATCAGCCCTGTGCTCCTTGTCCCCATCCCAGCACACCTCCCTGTGGCAGCTACAACAAGGGGCTCTGTTTGCATGTCTGCTCTGGGACCCCGTCCAACTCTGAAGCCTAATCAGTGCTGAGACAGATAAGGCATTCTGGGCAGACTGGCAGGAGATGGGGGGCCACCTGCACCTCAGTGCCCTCCACAACCACTGGGCCACACCATGCCCAGCTTTCTGTCTGTCGCTCTGTGCACCTGGCATGAGTATGTCCTATCTCTACTGTCCACAGGGGACAGGTGGGTTAGGACATTAGAAATGAGCCCGGGTCACACTGGGGCTGAGACATGAAGCCTGTGCTGACTCAGAACGCTGGACTCTGACCAGGGCTTGTGTGGGACAGCAGGTGCCACAGGAACGCTGTGGCCCTGGCCCTGCCCAGCAGAGCTGGCTGCTCACCGCATCCAGGAGTATGAGCTGCTCTGCCATCATCCTGGGGGAGAAGGTGGTGATGTCAACCATCTCCGCCCCAGGCAGCTCCTCTATAATCCCAGCCCATCCAGAGGAGGCCTGTGGAGCTGGTACTAGTGTTGATTGTGCACATGGGGACAGGCCCCATGGGGAAGCTGGCCCTGGCTCCAGAGCAGGTCCAGGCTGAGTCAGTGGTGTGCAGCTGGCTCGAGAGCCAGTACGTGGAAGGATGGTGGCCCTGCACACAAAGCAGGAGCTGGAAGAAGAGAAAGGTTCGTCAACAGGAAACATCTTCCAATGGCCTCTGCAAAGCCCGAGAGGTCACACTGCCTGGAAGGGGATTCCAGCCCCAAACACCACCCCTGAGAGACCTGCAGACTGCACTACCCCTCACTGTCTGCTTTGGCCTCAGGGTGCTGGGCGTGTCCGGGCAGGGCATACAGAAAGTACACCTGGGTCCCCAGGTCTCCTCTAGGCAGGCTGACAGGCTTGCAGCCCACCTTCATCTTCAGCAGTGGAAGGCTGGTGTGACCATGGAGCTCTGCCTTGTACAGGTCTCTGCAGCATCCCAGGAAGGAAGCCATGTTGCTGGGGACACAAGTGAGGGCAGTGGGGTCAGAGGTTGGCTTTGGCTGCCACACTGCACTGCCAGGGGCCCCTCTGTGGCTCTGGAGCCCTGGGCATGCCTCCTCCTGTCCAGAGCATGACCCCACCCCCCAAGCCCTCCTGGGCTGCCCTGGCAGTGGCAGACCTGGTCAACAGGGTGGTCAGACCCCGTGGTGACAGCCTCCCATTGACTTTCTTCCCTGAGGGGAGGGCCCCCAGTGCTCAGCACAGAGGCTCTGGGCAGACTTAGGAGCAGGTTTCTCAGGATCTCTGCAGGTCTGGACCTCCTGGGGTAGGAGTGGGGAGCATGGGCAGAGCTGGGAAGCACCTGTCCTGGGAATGGACCCCTGGCTGCTCTGCGCCCCAGCCTCCCCTCTCCTTTGCAGGTCTGGAAACCCATTCCCAGTTCTGTTCTCCTTTCCTTTGTGGGGAGTCCCCAGGCCTTGGTGCTCTCAGAGGAGTAACAGGAAGTGAGAGATCCACACCCTGTCTGTCCCTCCCCAGCCACAGCCCACATTTTGCTCCCACAGTTTGCAGGGACAGAAGGCCCCTGTCTGGACCCAAAGTCCATGACATCCTAGTGGGGCCTGGGCTCTGACATCCTGGCAAGACCATGAGAGGACGCATCCTCTCCCCTCTGACCCTGTGGACAGGACCCGGGCAGGCGTTCAGCTGGGAGAGTCTGGGCCCTCCCAGGTCAAGAGGCCCTGTTTATGCTTTCTGCTTTGCTCACTGAGCTGTGACAAGTGTCTGTAAAGTGACTGCCCAGAGTACTTAACATTCACGTGCTGTGGGGATGAACCACACACGGCCCCTTGCCACAGAGCTGAGGGGCCTGGGCCCCATACCCAGTGCCCAGGCCCTGCTCTGTTTGTATCAGGGACTGGGGCTGGGAGGCCTCCTTTACAGATGGGAAGGCAGGGCTGCTCTCTGTGGGGTTTTCCAAATGTAGAAGGCCATGGGCTATTGAGTCCCGAGGGCGCAGAGACCAGAAGAGGGATGAGCACAGCCCCAGCAGCCCTGGCCACAGAGCAGGCATCAGGACCCCTGCCATGTCTGAAGTCACACGGTGCCTGTACAACCCCTGAGGCTCACAATCACACCACCCCACTTCTCAGAGGAGCAGGCAGGCAGAGAGCCACGGCTAGTGAGTGGCAGAGGCCCCGTGTGCCTGGAGGGCACAGATGCTCACCTATGGAATATCTGGTCCAGGAAATACGGAACAGTGCTGAAGTCGCCATATGAGCACAGCAGAGTGGACAAGTAAGCGATGGTTCTTCCTGGGGAGGCTGGGACCAGGGACTCCTCCAACTTCGCCCTGGTGCCTGGCTGCAGGCTCCATAGGGAGCAGACCTCTGCCAGGTGCAGTGTGGACGCACCTCCAAACTAGGGAGGACCAGCAGGGATAAGAGTCAGAGGCGGCTCCAGGGACCCCCAACCATGGGAGTCTGGGCTGGAAGAAGACCCCCTCACAGAGGGCATCCAGCTGCAACAGGTGACCCCTCACATCCGTGGGGGGTTAGGAATGAAAGGCCCAGAGTGACTTTGTTGGCCACATGGAGAGAAGCATGGGAGAGTGGGGAGAGCAGAGTATTACCCCCGAGGGAGGCCAGCAGCTGGGAGCAGCAGTGCAGAGATGGCAGCTAGCGGTGTACAAGCCACAGCCCTTCTGCACAGTGATCTGACCATGGCTGCCCTATGGGGACACCTCAGCCCCTCTCCCCAGCAAGTGCTGTCTGGGCCTCTGTCTCAGCAGGGCATTAGCTCCTGTGAGAGTGATGGTGACGCTCTGACACCTGTGTCCCTGAGTGTGGCTGCATGTGCACGTGTGCTCCTGAGGAGGTGATGGACGTTAGGCCAGGCCATTGGTGTGGGCCCCAGCTCTGCCATGCTGATAAGGAGAGGGGACAAGGACACAGAGGGCGGGTGCCGTGGCTCACTAGGCTAATCCTCCGCCTTGCGGCACAGGCACACTGGGTTCTAGTCCTGGTCGGGGCGCCGGATTCTGTCCCAGTTGCCCCTCTTCCAGGTCAGCTCTCTGCTGTGGCCCGGGAGTGCAGTGGAGGATGGCCCAAGTCCTTGGGCCCTGCACCCCATGGGAGACCAGGATAAGTACCTGGCTCCTGCCATTGGATCAGCACAGTGCACCGGCCGCAGTGCACCAGCCGCGGCAGCCATTGGAGGGTGAACCAACGGCAAAGGAAGACCTTTCTCTCTGTCTCTCTCTCTCTCACTGTCCACTCTGCACAGGAGAACACGGGAACAGAGATGGACATGTACAAGCAGGAGACACGGGGACATGCAGCCCCCAGTGCTATGTGCAAAATCCTGTGTGAGAGCTGCCCCCGTGTGGGGTCCTGGGCTGTGACTGCCCAGCAGACCAGGCTTCCAGGGGTGCTCTCTGAGGCTGTGCATTGCAGCAGGGCAGCCAGGGATCAGTGCTGAAATCCCAGCTGAGCTGCAGGACAAATGTCCTTTCTCATGGAACAGGATGGAGATGGGTGGGGGCTCCAGGGCTGAGACCGAGAGACACACTGCTGACACATGCATGAAGTAGTCTCTCTCTCTCTTTAGTGTTAGCCTCACTCCTGCATATGGGCTTTGGGTTCTCCATCATTGGTCGTGGGGAGTTCTGGATGGGCAGCGGAGCTGACCGCTGCCCGGGATTCCCAGGCTGGGTGGGAAAACAGTGCCATCCCACACATGGATGCTCTTGGATTTGTGTCCATGGAACCAGTATTCACCTGTGCCCTGATAATCCCACCTCTACCTGACATGGGGTTGCCATAACCCAGCTGTCAGTGGGCAGCAGAGGAGCGAGATCTCTTTGGAACGAGACTGGGGCCAGTCACTCAGGTGGGAAACATCAGGATGGGGCCCGGGAAGGTGCCTATATCCAGGCTGTGGTCCTGGGCCCAGCCTGGTCATCTTGAGTCCCCATCTGTGTATCTCCCTAGGCCCCTCCCTCAGCCCAGCCCAGTCCAGCACTGTCCATGGCTGTTGACCTGATGCACCTGTCCATTGCCTAAGAAAATTAGTTCCTCATGGGAATCATTGCTGATCTCCAGCATGGAGCCCTGCAAACAGAGTACCCAGCAACCAGGCCAGAAGGTGTTAGTGTCCCACAGGAGACACCCCTGTGAGTATTTCCACTCCCCAGATCAGATATGTAGAGACATTTGCATATACCCCCCCCAGCCAGGAGGGCTCCAGGTGACACAGGAGAACGCAGGTATAACCTCTGAGTAGACAAAATGTCCCCCAACACCCACTTTCCCATCTGCCATCCCTGGAATGGGTACAGATGACACCACAGCCATCCTCCAACACCTGAATCCTGCTGCTGTGCAGGAAGGGCTCCTCCTCTTGTCCCCTTCATGGTGTCAGGAGGACAGCCCACGCAGGGTCACCAGACTCCAGGCCTGGACGGGACTTCCCAGGGCTGCCCTTATACCTGTGGCTGCCTCCTCCTCCATGGCCACAGGTGTCCATAGTGAGAGCTTAGCCAGCATGTTACACGCTGGAAGGGACCTTCATTCTGGGTTTTCATTCGGCGAGAGCCTCACCTTGATAAGAAGCAGCAAGAGAACATTTTTCTGCCTCCAACATTTCCCATCAAGTGAGCTGGCAATGGCTACCACTAGAATGTGGGTGCCTGGTTACCAGAGTTCCATGTTCTGTTGTGGCCTGTTACCAAGGAAGTGAGGTCACTTCCTCCAGGTTCAGTACATGGACCCCTTCCAGCAGGAAGAGCTCCCAAGCCCCTCTGTGCTGCTGACTCTTCCTCTCCTGCCCCAATGCCATACCCTTGACTGTACACAATTACGCAAACACAGCCCCATCCCTCAGTGCCTGGGAGACCTGGATGGGGTCAGGATCCCAGGTTGAAGGGAAGGACACTCAGTTGGATTCTAAACCTCCTTTTCTTAGAGATTGAATGGTGGAACTCGTGGCAAGGTCATGGCATCACCTGGAGTTTGAGTGACTCGTGGAAGCCCCAGCCTGGGCCAGGGTCTTCTCCACTCCAAAAGGGGCCCTCCATCCTGAGTCAGGTATGGTTCTTGTTGTTCCCTTGCTCAGACAGTGCTCCCTAGTCAAGGTCTCTGAGATGGAACCAGTGTTTGCACTCTGTCCTGCTGTAAGGACAGAGTTGCCTTCCCACATCTCAGACACCCCCAAGCCTTCAAACACGAGTGTCAGCTCCAGCGAGCTCCTGAGCACCACATGGTTCCTCTCCCAGGACCTTCAGTCCCATGCTGCAAAGTCTGGCCTGCTTGCCACGGAGCCCTGCTACTCTCCAGACACTGACCCCACCAACAGTAGTGCATCAGAGCCATCAGGATGCTGTGCCATCAGGGGTCTTTCCACAATCTTTTTTTTTTAAGTTTTATGTATTTACTTGAAGGTAGAGTTACAGAGAGGCAGAGGTATAGACAGAGAGGTCTTCCATCTGCTGGTTCACTCCAAATGTCTGCAACAGCTGGAGCTGCTCCAATCTGACCAGGAGCCAGGATCTTCTTCCGGGTCTTCCACGTAGGTGCAGGGGCTCAAGGACTTGGGTCATCTTCTACTGCCTTCTCAGGCCATAGCAGAGAGCTGGAGGGGAAGCAGAGCAGCTGGGACTCGAACCGGTGTCCAAATGGGATCCTGGCACTGCAGGCATCAGCTTTACCTACTATACTACAGCACCAGCCCCTTTCCTCATATTTTTCAGGAGAATCTTTGACAGTTCTTGTTTCTCTGCTCTGTTGAACTACACTGGGTCCTGTATCATGTGTGTGTTCTCATTGGAAGTTCTGTGGGCTCATGTTTGGGACCATAGGCTTCTATTGTAGACATATAGGTGATAGATGATGTAAACGATGTAGATGATGAATGATAAGATATCTAGATGACAGATGATTAGGTAGGTAGATAGATTACAATAGAGGCACATTGTAGGTAGATAAATGCGTAGATAGATGATAGATGGTAGAGACAGGCACATGTAGGTTGATAGATGATAGAGGGGCCAGTGCTGTGGCATAGTGGGTAAAGCAGCCGCCTGCAGTGCCAGCATCCCATATGGGTACCAGTTAGAGCCCTGGCTGCCCTACTACCATTCCAGCCCTCTACTATGGCCTTGGAAAGCAGTGAAAGATGGCCCAATTCCTTGGGTCCCTGCACCCACGTGGAAGACCCGGAAGAAGCCCCTGGCTCCTGGCTTCAGATTGGTGCAGCTCCAGCCGTTATGGCCAATTGGAGAGAACCTGTGGATGGAAGACTCTCTATCTCTCTCTGCCTCTCCTTCTCTCTGTGTGTAACTCTGACTTTCAAATCAATAAATCTTTTAAAAAAGATAAATGATAGAGATAGGTGGATATAAATAGATGATTGAGAGAGACAGGCAGATGCAGGGAATGACAGATGGAGATAGGCAGACACAGATATAGATAGGTAGATGATAGAAATGTGCAGATGCAGGGAAAGACCTTGACTAGGGGGCACTGTCTGATTGATAGATGATAGAGATAGGTAGACAGAGAGATGATAGATAGAGATAGATAGATAGATAGATAGATAGATGATAGAGCTAGGTGATAAATGAGAATATAGCTAGATTGTGCACAGAGATGGATAGATGATAGAGATAGGTGGGTAGATAGACAATTGATAAGCTATGCAGGTAGAAATTGATTGATGGACAAATAGGCTATTCAGATAGAAATTGATTGATTGATGGACAGATGACAGATGGAGATAGACAGATACAGGTATAGACAGAAGGATGTAGATCAATTCTTGATGTCTGATTCCTGCTCTTGGGTGAGGACTGATTCTGAGCCTTTGCCTATGACTGGGGGCAGAATAGGGACTTTGATTTCTCATGGAAGACTTTCATTTACCACCCACAACTTCATCCCAGCACCCAACATCCATGCGACTCCATGGGGCACAGGAGGAGCATATCTGTCACCCTCTCACGGTGTCATCTGCCCCACGCAGTCTATGATTTTGCAACTTTCTGCCTCCTCTTGGCCAGGGCCACACCTCTCTTGCTCAGCAGCCTGAAAGGAGCCTCCTGGGCCTGCTGTTAGTGGGAGCTTCCTCCTCTTTCCCCTCCATGGGGCAGGGTGGGGGTAGGGGCAGGGGAGGAGGAAGGGGCTTGAGCTCCTTCACAGTGCTGCAGCCAGAGCTACTTTTGTCCACTGTCTCTAGTGCATTCCAAGGCAGTCGTACACCTGACATGAAGATTCTCCGAATTACTAGTATTGGTTACAAAACTACCCAACCCTATTCATTTCATTCATGCACTTGAAGTCCTCCTCTACTCACAGCAGGGGCCCCAAACCACTCAGCTGCCTCCCTCACCCTGCAGGACCTGGGTCCGTCCCCTGCCCAGTCCCAACTTCGGCCTCACCCTCTGTGGCACCCCCGCTCATGAGACAGGCCCCTGAGCACAGGGATTCACAGAGCACAGAGTTAGGAGGAGTGCACGTCTGCAAACTGCTGTAAGCAGGTCTTACACAACCTCAGGAGGAGACCTTGGGGTCCCAGGTAGTGACCTGCGTACCCTTGAGTACAGCCAATGCCACTGTTGATGCTGGAGGGATGGAAACACAGTGCACAAGGTGGCAGGGGCCATGGGAAAGGATGGTGGGAAGGAAGGTGAGAAAAGGGGGACAGTGACCCACCCCTTGGTCAGCCCAATGGGCTGCTCAGGTTTGTAGGACAGAGGGACTATGGGAGAAAGCCTGGTCCAGCTCTCTTCACAGGCTCTTGGAGAGAAAAAAGGCATAAACCACCTGCTCAGGGAGTGGGCAAGCTGGGACCCAGGCCAGAGCAGGGGTAGGAGAGAGCAGGAGACACAGGCAAAGGCGGCATTGGCTCAGGGGGAGGCCAGTGCACTGACACACACGCTCCTGCAGAGAGCACCAAGGAGCCAGTGGCCCTGTGCAGCTGCTGCTTGGGAGGTTTGCTTGGCTTGGCAACCTCACCCCACCCACAGATGGCAGGTGTTGGCTTCTTTCACTTCCTTCTCTCCTCCCTCCCTTTTATTTTGCTTTTTTCTTTTCTTTTTGTTCTTCCTTTTTTCTTCAACTGGAGTGAAATTCTGTAACCTAAAAGCACACCGTTGGTGTGAGGGTACTTCAAAAGACAAGTATAAACTATGACAAAATAAATTTATTTTGCAAAAATTTTGAAATAACACATATGAGGGATCTTCAGAAAGTTCACAAAAAGGGCCAGTGTGGGGTGCAGGGGATTAAACTGGGGACACAGGCATCCCACACTGGGGCAGTGGTTCAAGTCTTGGCTGCTCCACTTTGTATCCAGCTCTCTGCTAATGGCCTGGGAAAGCAACAGATGATAACTCAAGTGCTTGTGCTCCTGCCGCCCATGTGGGAGACCAAGATGGAGTTCCAGGCTCCTGGTTCCAGCCCTTGCTGTTGCTGCCATTTAGGGAGTGAGCCAGCAGATGAAGATTCTCTCTCTCCTCTCTCTCTCTCTCTCTCTCTCAAATCTTTTATTGAAAGGTTCATGAAAATGTGTATTATGAAAAACCATGCATAACTTTTTGAAGCACGTTCACAATTCCAAAGTGTTTTAATTTTTCCAAAGTAAAATTCCCAACCGGTTAAAGCTAGGTAGACATTAGCCTATGTGTATACGAGGGGCCGAAGAAAAAGTGATTTCTGGAAGGAAACAGAAATTTTTGTGTGGTCGAATGAGGGAGAAACGTGACAGCAAGCAAAGCCTTGCTTTTGTGCCCAGACCTCGCAGGGAGGGTCCCAGCCCCAGCTTGGGTAGGCAGTGGGGGAAGGGGAGGCAGCTTACAGGGCTCAGCCCCACCTTGCTTGGGGGCTCTTGGGTGACCCTGAAGCTAGGTAAGAATTTCGGGAACTCTCAGCCAGAGCACCCTCCATGGGGAGCACAAACAGTGCCCCCCCCCCCACCATGCAAGAGAGCACCAGCATGAATGCAGACCAGGCTGGTTTGTGCCATGCGCTCTCAGCGTCACACTGGGCACCGTGCCTCCTGCTACTGCATCTCAGCCTGAAGACCCTCAGAGTAGCTGAGCAGGTGCAGCCCCCAGTCCCCTTCCTCCCCCACCCCATCTCCTCAGCCCCATCCGGTCATCTCCTGGCCAGAATCACACAGCGCGGTCCTATCCTGGGGGTCAGTCTGCAAACACAAGAAGGTGGCCATGGGCCATGTCCGGGCAGTGGGCCCCACTCTTCCCTCACCCCTCCCCAAGTGCATGGGGCTCTTGGTCTCTTGGGCAAGTGTCACCCTCTGCTCCTGTCTGAGGAGCTGTTGTGATGCCCCCATCCTCTTTCCCAGCTCACAAGGATGGCGAGGCCTGGGGGATGATGGTCGGGCACAGGTGCCCCCTGCACAGGCTCACAGGGACATCACCTGGGAAGGGCTGGGGGCTGGGCCCGGAGCCCTCAGCACTGACTGCTGATGCGGGCCCTGGCCTCATGCTGGCCAGCAGCCCTTCCCTGTGTGCTGTGTGTCTGTTCCCACAGAGCCTTGCCAGCCGTGCCCCAGTGTCTCCATCAATGAGGAGAGAAGAAGAAGCTTGAGACTTGGCTGTGGAAGATCCAATCAGCCGGGACTCGAACCAGTGCCCATATGGGATGGCGGCACTGCAGATGGTGGCTTTACCCGCTACACCACAGCACCAGCCCTAGAAGCTGTGTTTTCAGCAAGCAAATCAGGAAGGATTGTGTAGATAGAGAGTGATACTCTGTGCAAGCTCATTTATAATGTCACCCTACTTTCTTACTGTACTTGAGCCACATGTCGGGGAGGGGGGTTGCAGTTTCTTTAGATTAGGTTTAAGTGTTAGGCAGATAAGTCAATCCTAATTTGGTCCATTCTTTCCCAGTGTGATTTAATTCAATAGAGTTATTAAAAATGTTTATCAAAATAATTTTGGAACTAAAATATTGACAGTGCAAAATATTGACACCAACCATGGTTGTCAAAGAGCATGCTCTAGGAGTCTTCCTCATATAGAACATGAAGTATTAGTATTCAGAAACTAAATTATATTAAAGTATGTAAAAAGGTTTCCTGATTGTGATCAAAGCTAGTTCTAATTTTCCACCTTCCTATGTCTCACTATGTGGAGGCAGAGATTGAGGTATATAAATGTGAGTATAAAAGCCTTTGTAAAACTAATAAAATTTGACTATTGCTCTGACAGTAGTCTCCATCCTTCAACTCATGGTTCCAAACCTCACTGAAAAACAGCACAGATGCTCTGTTCCTTGCCCACTCCTCTCCACTCACTGCCCGACCCCCGCACCCTGGGCTAGAAGACTGTGACCCAAGCAGACCTGTAACAAGGAGGCCTGGAATCAGTGGTGAGCAGGAGTGTTGCAGACATTCAGGCCCATGTGAGGGAGTGACACAGCTAGGCCCTATACTTCCATTCACAGTTAAGCTTACCAGAAGTAGGTAGATATAATTTGCTTTCTAATGAAGATAACACGAGGCAGGCATTTTACCTAGCGGTTAAGATACCATTTGGGAAGGCTGTGTCTCATGTTGGAGGCTGTTGTTACTCTGCCTCCCTGCCTGTCCAGATCCTGAGAGGCAGTGCTGACTGCTGAAGTAGTAGGGTCTCCCAGTCATGTGGGAAACCTGCATTGAGGTCCCAGAACCTAGCTTTAGGCTGCCCCAGATCGACAGTTGTTGCGATTTGAGAAGTGAACCAACAAATGGGAACTCTGTCTCTGTCTCTCTGTCTCTCTCTGATCTAACTAAATATTTTTATTTCATTGTAAAACAATACAGAATATAGAAAGTTTCAAAAATTACCTGTAATTCTATCACAGAACCATTTGTATTACACACATTTATTTCTGCATATTAAACACAATTAAGTCAATATAAACAAATTATTGTCATACATTTCTGCTAAACCCTATAGTCAAAGCATATCCTCAAACTAAATCAATTAAATTCAAAACCATTTATTAAGTACTAGAAACATTGAATTTTTGAATGGATTTTATCTAGTGGTGATCTAATGTAGATGTCTACCATTTTGTATGTCTGCGGTATTGGGAATCATTTTGTTGAGAACATTTTGTCATAAATATGTGATTTGTGTCTAATAAGTTAACTATGAAAAATTTCTAGACTAGAAATCAATTAGTGTTTCTTGCTTTTGTTGAGTAATGCCAAATTTCCTTCATTGAGGTTTATAATGATTTATTCTTTCAGCACTACTGTTTATTGAACACAGTAAATTAAGATATATTCGATTGCAAGCAATATGTGACCTCAATATGATTCTTTAAATTTTCTCATACAAGTAGCTTAAAGTTGGGACATGAATTATGGCTGATTGATTTTATAGTCTAGATTGACTTTGGAACCAGAGTGTATTCCCCATTCACTATAGGCTTCAGTATTGAACTATTTATATGTTACTAGAATTGAGAATTCACAGAAATTTAAATTTTTTATATCATCTAAACATGGTAAGTTCTAAAGAGCAAAAATTATTATGAACCATGTTTTTCTATTATTTATTTCTTTGTGTAGTGATTTTTTTTACCCAAAAAATTGTGGAACACATCTCATTGTGACACAAGGCCTGAAGTTTGATTAAATCTATCAACTAAAAATTGGGGAATAATTATTTTTTTATTTCTATCAATGTCAGTCATATATTTGTCCTAAGGTTGAGAAAGGGTAAGTGTTTTTTCAGGTATTCCAAATACAATATGAACAAAAAGAGAATTCCTACTGTGAATCCTGGAAATGAATAAAATATCCTTTTTCTTTTCAAAATATCTGGACTGGTGCTCCCTGATGTTCTACTTGCCAGACTAGTAACAAGCAAGAATCATGGGTTAAAATTCTTGGAAACTAAATGTGGATTCAAGATTCCCAGGAGCACAGTTGTGTGGGATGGGATTGAGCCAATCAACAAAACCAAAGTTCACAAAGAGAGGTCACTGAAAGTTGTAAAAATTCCACAGGCAAATGGGCTTAAATCTTCTTTTCTAGACTGATTAAACCACCTACAATGCGATATGGAGCAGAAATGGTTTAATGTATACAATTTTATTTCAAATAAGTTTGAGCTGTACCTAAATTTATACAACACAATGTTATGGACTAAAGAAAACGGAGGGGCCAGCACTGTGCCACGGTAGGCTGGGCCTCTGCCTGTGGCACCTGCATCCCAAGTGGCCATCGGTTAATATCCCAGCCACTCCTCTTTCAATTCAGCTCTCTGGTTTTTTGTTTGTTTGTTGGTTTGTTTTTTTTGGTTTTTTTTTTTTTTTTTGAGATTTTTTCTTTTGACAGTCAGAGTGGACAGTGAGAGAGAGAGACAGAGAGAAAGGTCTTCCTTTGCCATTGGTTCACCCTCCAATGGCCGCCACGGCTGGCATGCTGCAGCCAGCATGCTGAGGCCGGCACACTGTGCTGATCCAATGGCAGGAGCCAGGTGCTTATCCTGGTCTCTCATGGGGTGCAGGGCCCAAGGACTTGGGCCATCCTCCACTGCACTCCCTGGCCACAGCAGAGAGCTGGCCTGGAAGAGGGGCAACTGGGACAGAATCCGGCGCCCCGACCAGGACTAGAACCCAGTGTGCCTGTGCTGCAAGGCGGAGGATTAGCCTAGTGAGCCGCAGCGCTGGCCTCAGCTCTCTGTTATGACCTGGGATGGCAGTGGAGGATAGCCCAAGTGCTTGGGCCCCTGTACCTGTGTAGGAGACTCAGAGAAAGCTCCTGGCTCTTGGCTTCAGGTCGGTGCAGCTCCGGCCATTGTGGTCATTTGGGGAGTGAACCTGTAGATGGGAGACCTATCTCTCTGTTTCTCCATTTCTCTGTCTGTAACTCTACCTCTGAAATAAATAAATAAATAAATACAAATGTTAAAAAAGAGAAAATGATAAATACTTAAATAACTTTAGTTAGGAAAAAGGGTGAATAGATAATAGCTAATATTTATTCTATACAAGGATATGTTTCCAGCATTTTATGTTTTCAGGAAAAAAGGAGAAATCTATTATCTTGATTTTAAAGCAAATGAAACCAAGGCATGAAGAGGTAATTATCTGGTTTTCCCAAGGACATGAACATTTGAGAATCTCTAGACATGGCATGACCTGATGACAGTTACTTTTATTTTACCAATCCAATGTCTGATCTATTCCACATACCCATTAAAAGTATCCTAATGTTAAACTGTTTTCTGATAAAACATTTGAAAACTAGAGATAAGCATTTCTCCAAGCCAAATACTCTATCAGCCTCTAGAGCAGAGTTTGATGAGACCAAGTTGATTTATGTTCCCTAAAAAATATAAGGATTTGAGAACTTATGTTAGCAGATATCCTGTCTTATAAGGAAGTGGTATATAAATTGACAGTCAAAACATGAGGAATTGAAATTTAAGAATATGTTGACAACACATAAGAAAAAATGTTCATTTTTGTCTAAATTTTATACCAAGAAAGAAGTGGCTGGAAACATAAATGACAGTTCGTCAGTAGTATTTTTTTCTATTTTTAGCAATGTTATAATTCAGATTATTCTAAAATTCTGTCAATTTAGATTTACTGAATCATCAACTTTTAATGTTTCTTACAAATATTGGTTGAGATTAAAACTCAAGAAAATATTTGAGCTAAAAGTCTTCATTGTTGACAATAATGAACAATCCTGGCATATTAATTTAAAATATATTGGAATGTATTACTGACCTAGTTATGGTGATGCAGGTGAAGATATCCATTCTCCATAAGAGAGTATTTGGTTTCTTCTCCTGATGATAGCTCCTGACTCCAAGTTCCAGTTAATGCAGAGTTTCAGAGGTAGCAGTGTTGGTTTAAATAACTGGGGTCCTGTCACCCAGGTTGGAGACCTGGATTGAGTTGCTGGCTCCTTGGTTAAGTCCTAAGGCTGGCCCAGGGCCATATTAGGCATTTGAAACAGTGACTCCACAGTTAGGAGCACTCTCTCTCTCTCTCTCTCTTTCTAAAACAAAGGAATTTTTAAAATTTAAAAGCAAAAATATTTCTGGATAAGAGATGCTATATACACACTATCAATAATGTTTGATTCCGTTTACATTTGCAAGACTGAATATTCCTATGGGAAAAAGACATTCTGTTTTCCTTTTTAATTTAAATGAAAATGATATTTCCATAATGGTCATTAACTCACCAAATTTTAACAAAGGTCTGCTTTGTTAAATTATTGCATTTTAATGCAATTCTTCATGTTAGTGTGTACACTTTAGGAACTGATTCCTGTGGGCAACACATATGAACTTATCTTTAGTAAGCTTTTTCTTTAGAAAAATTTTAGACCTACAGAGCTAAAGAAAACAAAAAAGTGAAAGATGGTACAAATATGAACTTCTGAATAGAACTCTGTTTTTTAAAATGCATGCTTTTATAAACCACAAAATTTTACCACTGACAACCAAAAGTCAGTTGGACTATCTTGTTTTGTGATTCGAGTCTAGTGAAAAAAAATCCTTTACTTTTCCTGCAGAGAATGTAAATTGTGTTGATATCAAACTCATTCCAAGTTTAGATACCCCATGGGCAAGTTGTTTGCTCTAATGAAAACAAAATAAATATAAATCCCTGGGACCATGTACCCCAAACATCCCACTATCTATAAAATAACATCTCTGTCATAAGACATTATTCAGAAAACAGTTGTGCCTAAAATGCAAGTTAAACTATTACAAATTTTTCAGCAAAATTCTATTAATTCAACAAATTGTATACTTTTAATATTCTGGATGAAACATTTTTCTCTACTTCCCAATAAAAATGTGATGCAGTTTAACATCTTGAGAATAAGAAGTGAGAGAGTGTATAAAGCACAATACATTTTAGGAAGAGAATTTACAATATAAAATATACATTTTTGAAAAAAAACAGAAAAAACTTTCACTTCTTGGTTTGCATTTTAAATTTATAACATTACTGATTTTTAAATATTTTCATTCATCCTGACTGGTTACTGCAAATTATACCTACTGGAATTAATTGCTTTCCAACTATGTATGATTTTTTTATTCATTTCAAAGAAAAATACTTGATTGTGTCTCTTGAGGAAACAAGTAAATAAAATAATGGCATCATTTTACAAAATTGAAGCCCATAAGAAGAGTTCTAAAACCACTGCAGAAATATCCTAAGTGCAATAACCATACACATTGCTGTTCTTATATTAAATTTACACCAGCATCATAAGGGAGCAATTTGTTGCTCAAGATTCAAAATTTTCACAATTCTCAGTGCTCCCTTTTAGAATAGTGCCTGTGGCTGGACACAAGAGATTCTTTTGAAATTAAAAAGAAATACTTTGGGAATGCTCACTTTCCTAGTCTGCTTATTTTTCTGGGATACAGTGTTTTCTTTGAACTAGACTGACAAGGATACAGCCCACTCAGCAAATAAAAATCCTTAAATATTAGAGTGCTGCTCCTGTCCCCTGCTCAGTTATTCCTCTGTAGGTGATTTATGAATGATTCACAAGATTAGGATTATTGCAAGGAGGACATGAGCTATCTTACCTCCTTTTCTTTCTTTCTTTCTTTTTGTATTTAGGATGCTTTTAATTTCCCTAGGAGTGAGCTTGAGTTCTTCTCTGCCATCTGTTATTGTAAATTCAGCAAAAATTCCCTGCTCCATAAGTGACTGACTAGGTAAGGCTGCAATGTACTGGAGTGCAATATAAGGAAGTCTTTGTTGCTAAACACCAGGACTAATAATCCTTTGTGCTATAACGCTCAGAGTTTGATTTTTTTAAAATATTTATTTATTTATTTGAAAGTCAAAGTTACACAGAGGGAGGAGAGGGAGAGAGAGAGGTCTTCCATCTAATGGTATACTCCGCAACTGGCCGCAACAGCCAGAGCATTGCCGATCTGAAGCCAGGAGCCAGGAGCTTTTTCCAGGTCTCCCATGTGGGTGTAGGGGCCCAAGGACTTTGGACATCTTCTACTGCTTTCCCAGGCCATAGCAGAGAGCCAGATAGGAAGTGGAGCAGGCAGACTTGAACTGGCACCCATATGGAATGCCGGCATTTCAGTCCAGGGTGTTAACCCACTGCATCGCAATGCCGGCCCCTGAGTTTGATTTTAGGATGTCTTACTTCTGTGTGTATCTGGAATCATTCAGAATTCAGACAGGGAAAATAGAAATGCAAGTAATAAGCACCTTTCACTGCAACACATTTTATGATACACATGTTTATGTTAAGGAATGATTGAAAACTTAAACAAAAATCCTACAGGGTTGGTAGACTTACCAACATCTATACTTCTAATTAATATCCAGATTTATAATTATTTCTATGGATGATTTATAATTATTTCTATGGATGATTTAACAAGACTTTGAGGCCCTTGGGAATTTGATGATATACTTGGATTTGATGAGTTCAGACCAACTATCACAACTAAGATATTAATGCAAAAATGAAGCAAAGATAATAAAACTTGTATAGCAGGTGTCCCTATACAATATCTTATAATAATTTTATATAATCAGGAGGCTTCAAATACATAATTATTTAAAGATTTAATTTTTTATTTGAAAGGCAGAGTTACAGAGAGGGGGAGAGAGAGAGAGAGAGAGAGATCTTCCATCTACTGGTTCACTCCTCAGATGGCTACAACAACCAGAGCTGTGGCGATCCGAAGTCAGGAGCCAAGAGCTTCTTCTGGGTCTCCCATGCAGGTGCAGGGGCCCAAGGACTTGGCCCATCTTCCACTGCTTTCCCAGGCCATAACAGAGAGCTGGATCAGAAATGGAGCAGCCGGGACTTGAACCAGCTCATATATAGGATGCCGGCACTTCACACCAAGGCGTTAACTCATATGGGATGCCAGCACTGCAGGCAGTGGCCTTACTCACTAAGCTACAGTGTGGGCCCCCAAATACATAATGTTTTTAACACATTATTAGTAAGTCAGAGATATTTTTAAAATACATATAATTTTATAGAAAATAAATTATACTCATTAATATTAATGACTGAGACAAATTGTCTCTGCAAATAGCATTCTCAAAATTGTTTTCAGCTTTGCAAACTTTTTATGGGAAAGAATGAATATATGCAGGTTATAAATATTATGTAGGTTAGGGGCTAGCACTGTGGAGCTATAGGTTAATCTCTGCCTGTGGCGCCAGAATCCTATATGGGCACCGGTTCTAGTCCCAGTTACTTCTCTTCCAGTCCAGCTCTTTACTGTGGCCTGGGATAGCAGTAGATGACCAAAGTGCTTGGGCCCCTGCACCTGCATGGGAGACTGGGAAGAAGCACCTGGCTCCTGGCTTCAGACTGGTGCAGCTCCAGCCATTGTGGCCATTTGGGGAGTGAACCAATGGAAGGAAGACCTTTCTCTCTGTCTCTTTCTCTCACTGTCTGTAACTCTGCTTGTCAAATAAATAAATAAAATCTTTAAAAATATATTATGTAGATTAAAGATATTTCTAAGATTTTAATCACTTCCAGCTTTTAAAAATCTTCAATAGGAGTCGGCACTGTGACACAGCAGGTTAATGCCCTGGCCTGAAGCGCTGGCATCCCATATGGGCTCTGGTTCAAGACCTGCCTGCTCCCCTTCCAATCCAGCTGTCTGCTATGGCTTGGGAGAGCAGTAGAAGATGGCCCAAGTCCTTGGGCCCCTCCACCCTTGTGGGAGACCTGGAAGAAGCTCCTGGCTCCTGGCTTCAGATCGGCACAGCTACAGCCATTGTGGCTAATTAGGGAGTGAACCATCAGATGGAAGACCTCTCTCTATCTCTGGCTCTACCTTCCTCTGTAACTCTAATTTTCAAATAAATAAATAAAATCTTTTAAAAAAATCTTCAATAAACATTCTTTTAGCAAGCTACAGAAAAAATATACAAAATTACTATATCACAACCATTCAGAATGTCAATTTAATGTGTACTCCTCGTGTATATTCAAACATTTAAGTTTTTTAAAAGGTTTTATTTATTTGACAGGTAGAGTCACAGACAGTGAGAGAGAGAGAGAGAGACAGAGAGAAAGGTCTTCCTTCCATTGGTTCAGCCCCCAAATGGCCGCTACAGCCAGTGCTGCACTGATCCAAAGGCAGGAGCCAGGAGCTTCCTCCTGGTCTCCCACGCAGGTGCAGGAGCCCAAGCACTTGGGCCATCCTCCACTGCCCTCCTGGGCCACAGCAGAAAGCTGGACTGGAAGAGGAGCAACTGGGACCAGAACGCAGTGCCCATATGGGATGCCAGCACTGCAGGCAGAAGATTAACAAAGTGAGCCACGGCGCCAGCCCCAACATTTAAGTTTTTTAAGAAATTGTTTGAGCTATGTGATTTTCAATAAAATAATTGGATAATTGACTTTCAGCATAAGAGTGAATTCAGTTTGTGTTAATTCACCTCTTCATTCAACAATTATAAATATGGTACAAGAAAGTGAACAAAATCATGAAGGTTCTTGATCTGAAAGAACAGAGAATAATTCCTTTATAAAGCAAAATGTAAAAACAGCACATTGATATTTATGACATAATAATGTTATTCATTTAAAACCATCTGTCATATAACTTAATTGGAGATTAGGTATCTAGGTTCAAACATTAACTTACTTTTTTTTGACAGGCAGAGTTAGACAGTGAGAGAGAGACAGAGAGAAAGGTCTTCCTTCTGTTGGTTCACCTCCCAAATGGCCGCCATGGCCAGCGGGCTGCACCAATCTGAAGCCAAGAGCCAGGTGCTTCCTCCTGGTCTCCCATGTGGGTGCAGGGCCCATGGATTTGGGCCATCCTCCACTGCCTTCCCAGGCCACAGCAGAGAGGTGGACTGTAAGAGGAGCAACTGGGACAGAATCCAGTGCCCCAACTGGAACTAGAACCTGGATTACAGGCACTGCAGGCAGAGGATTAGCCTAGTGAGCCATGGTGAGGGGCTCCCCACAGGCGGGGTGGGGGGGTCTTCCACCCACTGGTTCATTCCGCAGATGGCCCCAATGGACGGAGATGCAGTGATCCAAAGGCAGGAGCTAGGAGCTTCTTCTGGGTCTCCCACATGGGTGCAGGGGCCCAAGGACTTGGGCCATCTTCTACTGCTTTCCTAGGCCATAGCAGAGAGCTGGATTGGAAGTAAAGCAAAGGTGCCCATATTGGATGACTGTGCTTCAGGCCAGGGTGTTAACCCACTGTGCCATAGCACCAGCCCCGTTGGTCTGTTTTTGTTGTTTATATATTCTTGCTTTAATCTTAGTAGGTTATATCAATTCAGGAATTTATTCATTGTTTCAAGGTTTTTCAGTGTACTAGCATATACTTCTTCATAGTAGTTTCTTATGATCCTTGGTATTTCAGTGGTGTTTTCTTCAATGATTCCTTCATTTCTTATTTATTTGAGTTTTTTTTCTCTTTTTCATTGTTAGTCTGGCTAGAGGTTTATCAATTTTGTTTATCTTCTCAAAAAACTAACTTGTTAATGATATTTAATATTGTTTTATTAGTTTTAGTTTTGTTCTGATCCTTATTATTTTTTACCCCCTATTGATTTGGGGTTTGATTTGCTCTTCTATTCCTAAGTCTTCAAGATGCAACATTAGGTCCTTAATTTGAGACACTTCCTCTTTTAAATGTAAGCACTTAATTCTATAAACTTCCCTCTTAATGCTGCTTTTGCTGTTTGCAACAGGTTTTGATATAATGTATTTACATTTTCATTTATTTCAAGAAAGTTTTTTTATTTTATTACCAATTTTTTCAATGACCCATTGATCATTTATGTCATGTTGTTTGATTTCCAAACAGTTACAAGTGTTCTATTATTCTTGTTGTTGATTTCTAGTTTTATTCTTTTATGGTCTGAGAAGATTGTGGTATTATTTCAATCTTTTTAAATTGGTTATATCAAAACCAAACACAATAGATGAAAACTACACACCTATATCCCTAATAAACCTAAATGCAAAGATTCTCCACAAAATACTAGCAAATCAAATCCAAAACCACATAAAAAAGATGAGGTCAGCACCGCAGCTCACTAGGCTAATCCTCCGCCTGCAGTGCCGGCACTCCAGGTTCTAGTCCCAGTTGGGGTGCTGGTTCTGTCCCAGTTGCTCCTCTTCCAGTCCAGCTCTCTGCTGTGGCCCAGGAGTGCAGTGGAGGATGGCCCAAGTCCTTGGGCCCTGCACCTGCATGGGAGACCAGGAGGAAGCACCTGGCTCCTGGCTTCGGATTGGTGCAGTGCACATTCCATCGAGGCCACTTGGGGGGTGAACCAATGGAAAAGGAGGACCTTTCTCTCTGTCTCTCTCTCTCACTGTCTAACTCTGCCTGTTTAAAAAAAAAAGGATGATACATCAAGATCAAGTGGGATTTATCCCAAAAAAGTAAGAGTGATTCAAAATTCACAAAACAATAAACATCATAAATCGGGGCTGGTGCTGTGCACAGTGGGTAAAGCCACTGCCTGCAGTACTGGAATCTCATATTGGTGCTGATTTGAATCCCAGATGGTCCACTTCTGATCCAGCTCTCTGCTATGGCCTGGGAAAGCAGTAAAAGATGGCCCCAAGTCCTTGGGCCCCTGTATCACCATGGGAGACTTGGAAGAAACTCCTGGCTCCTGACTTCAGATTGGCCCAGCTCTGGCTGTTGTGGCTATTTGTGGAGTGAACTAGCAGATGGAAGACATCTCTCCTTCCTTTTCTATCTCTGCCTATGACTCTCCATGTCTCCACCTTTCAAATAAATAGATATTTTTAAAACTAACATAAATTATATTAACAGAAAGAAGAACAGAAAAACATATGGTCATTTCAATAGACGTAGAGAAAGCATTTGAGAAGATTCAACACACCTGCATGATAAAAACTCTCCACAAACTACATACAAATGGAACACTCCTAACTATTATAGAAGAAATAAATGGCAAGCCAACAGCCAATGTCATACAGAATGGGGGAAATCTGAATGCACTTCCCCCTCGGATCTACAAGACAAGGTGTCTGCTTTCTCCACTCTTATCAATATTGTACAGAAAGTTTTAGCAAGAACAATTATGGGACAGAAAGAAATAAAGGACATCAAAATTAGAAAACAAGAAGTCACAATTTCCATGTTTCAAGATGACATTATGTTGTACATGGAAAAACCTAAACACTCCACCAAAAAGCATTAGAATTGAGAAATCGGTTCAGTAAAGTTGCAGGTTACAAACATAAAAACAACCTAGTAGGCTTATTTTTGTATGCTAATGATGAACTCACAGAAAGAGAAATCAAGAAAGAAATGCCATTCACAATAGCCACAAAAAATCAAATGTTTAGAACAAATTTAAACAAAGAAGTGGAAGATCTCTACAGTGAAAATTATCAAACATTTATGAAAGAAATCATCAAGGACACACAAAAAGTGGAAAAATATTCCTTGCTCATTGATCAGAAGAAACAATATCATTAAAATATCTACATTGCCTAAAGCAATCAGAAAATTCAATGGAATCATTATCAATAAAAAACAATGATATTCACTACAGAACAAGAAAAAGCAATCCTAAAATTCATATGGAATTACAAAAGACCCAGAATAGCCAAAGCAATGCTAAACAAGAAAAATCTAACTCAAGGCATCACAACACCTGACTTCAAAGCATCCTACAAAGCTATGGTAATTAAAATAGCATTGTACTGGCATAAAAACTGATATGCAGATCAATGGATGAGAATAAAAAGCCCAGAAATCAATCAGCATACATACAGAAAGCTTCTGACAAGAGTGGACTTAGATCATATGGTAGAGTAAGGATAATCACTTCAAGAAATGATGCTGGCAAAACTGGATGTATATATGTAGACGAATGAAATTATATCCTTACCTCTAACTGTATACAAAAATCAACTCAAGATGTTTCCAAGACATTTTTTTTGACCAGCAGAGTTAGACAGTGAGAGAGAGAGACAGAGAGGTCTTCCTTTCATTGGCTCACCCCCCAAATGGCCTCTATGGCCGGCACGCTTCACCGAAGCCAGGAGCCAGGTGCTTCCTCCTGGTCTCCTATGCAGGTGCAGGGCCCAAGCACTTGGGCCATCCTCCACTGCCTTCCTGGGCCACAGCAGAGAGCTGGACTGGAAGAGGAGCAACTGGGACAGAACCAGCGCCCCGGGCAGATGATTAGACTAGTGAGCCGCGGCGCCAGCCAGTTTCCAAGACATTTAAGACCTGAGACAGTGAAGTTACTGGAAGAAAATGTAGGGAAACCCTCTAAGACATTGGTCTTATAGGGTATGACTTCTTGGGAAAGACCCCCAAAACACAGACAACAAAAGTCACACTAAATAAATGGGACTATACTAAACTTAGAAGCTTTTGCACAGCAAATGAAATGATCAAGAATGAAGAGACACCAAACAAAATGGAAAAAATGTTGCAAGCCACCAATCTGACAAAGATTAATATCCTGAATATATCATCAACTTAAAAAAGAAACTCACCTAAAAAACCAACCAAATCAGTTGTTAAATGAGCAAAGAATTTCAGTAGACATTCCTCAAATGAAGAAATACAGATGGCTAACAAATATTTGAAAAATGCTCAACATCACTAGCCATTGGGGAAATGCAAATCAAAACCACGAGATATCATCTCACCCAGGTAAAATGTTTAAAATTCAAAACACAGAGAATAACAAATTCTGGTGAAGATGTAGACAAAGGAGAACACTTATACACTGTTGGTGGAAATGTGTATTTGCAGTCATTGTGGAAAACATTGTGGATATTTCTTTTTTTAGTGTATGTGCTGCCAAAGTGAGCACAAGTGTGGGGATTTCTTAAGCAAAAACAACAACAAACAAAAAAAAAAACTAAAAACAAACAAAAAAAACTAGAAATAGACTTGCCATATGACCCAGCAATCCAATGACTGGCCATGCACCTAAACTGTCTTTTTTCCATTAATACTACACACTCAGATGGCAAAATGAAAGTGTCATATTACAGACAAACATAGTTTTGTGTCAAAGAGAATAATACATTAAGACAGTAGCACTTTAAATATAAAAGTACATATTTCTTTATAATTATTGTTTTACCCAAATATGTCACAAGTAAACAAAAGTGTTGTCTAATTACCAAAGTGATTATTTTCCGGTAATAAATTTCTGATACTTTAACTAAAGTTATAATTCTATGGTCTGGCATTGTGGTGTGGTGAATGAAGCTGGTTTGAGTTCTGGCTTCTTCACTTCCAATCCAGACCCCTAGTAATGTGCCTGAAGAGGCAATGGAAGATAGCTCAGGTAATTGTGCCCCTGCCACCCAGCTGGGAGACCAGAATGAAGTTTCCGGCTTCTTGCTTTGGTCTGGCCCAGACCTGGATGTTGCAGTTCACAGAGCGAACCCTGTGGATGAAAAGCCTCTCTATCCCCCTCTCTCTCTCCACTTTTCTTTGGCTCTGCCTTCCAAATAAATAAATCTTTTAAAAACCTTAGTAAATGCACAGGCACATTATATTCTCCTGGAATGGGCATTAAAACAGTTAATAGATGCTATGCATTGAGAATACGTTATATATAAAGTGCTTTATATACAATAATTCATTTACCTCTAGATTTATGTGCCTTCTATTTACATTTCCAGTTTACAAGCTAAAACATTAAAATGTTTATATTATTGTAAATACTAACAGTTAACAATTAAAATACAACCTAGGCCATTGTGCTATTCAGCCTAGTGTTATGATGACAGTTAGGATGCTACAATCCCATCCTTCCCTCTTTCCCTCTACCACTTCTTCTGTTTCTCTATCTTATAAGCAAATGCTTCTTTTTTCTTTTTGCAAAAACCTATTTTAGAAATCACCAAAGAACAAGAACAAAGATTTCAGCAAATAGGGTATATGGTTGGTGGTAAACATCTAAGTACATAAGAAGTTTTAAACACAGATTTCAAATGAGTCCACAATGTGATAATACTATACACTTATACAAATAGGTAAAGAAGAGTACTAGGAGGAGGAAGAATTATAGTGAATAAGGAGAAGCAAGACAACAAACATTTTCACTCCTTGCTTTTGCAAATGCAAAATGGTGTGGTGCAGTTACTTTGAAAAATAGTTTGACAGTCAATTCTGAAGTTAAAACTGTACTTACCACTTTACCCAGCAAATCTACTACTATTTAACAGTCAACAGAAAATTCTATACACGGTCTTTTCAAAGGTGAATGTATAAACTATGATGCACCCATCCAGTGAAATTCCATCCCCAAATCAAAACAATTATAGGCCGGCGCCGTGGCTCAATAGGCTAATCCTCCACCTTGCGGCGCCGGCACATGGGGTTCTAGTCCCGGTTGGGGCGCCAGATTCTGTCCCGGTTGCCCCTCTACAGGCCAGCTCTCTGCTGTGGCCAGGGAGTGCAGTGGAGGATGGCCCAAGTCCTTAGGCCCTGCACCCCATGGGAGACCAGGATAAGTACCTGGCTCCTGCCTTCGGATCAGCGCGATGCGCTGGCCGCAGTGCGCCAGCCGCGACCATTGGAGGGTGAACCAACGGCAAAAGGAAGACCTTTCTCTCTGTCTCTCTCTCTCACTGTCCACTCTGCCTGTCAAAAAAAAAAAAAAGAAACAATTATACACTGACATGAAAATATCCCAATGGGATCCCCAGTGGAAAGACGAAAGGGGCAGTGCCAGCAGTTCCCATCACAGTTTGCACCTCCCCCTTCCTCTGGTTGCCAAATGGTGAGCTTCATCTGACCATTTCTCCTCCTTTCTTCTGTTACACTTCTCATTTAGATCAGATTGAAGGTCCTGAGAGTATTTCTGTAGAACGAAGCAGTCCATAGTGGAAACAGTTGGCCATTTTTCTGTTGAGACCCATTCCATCCTCCCTCAGATCTGTCCCAAACCAAATATCAGCCCACCAATAACTTCCTGCTGGGGGATCCTGGTAAGGGATACAGAGGTTTGGTGGTTTCTGCATTATTCACGTTCTGTACCCTCTGTCTTTCCTCCCTGGCTTTGGATTTTGCCCGTGCTTCAGTGTTGCAAGAGTCTGGATTTGAGTCTTTAAAACCATCACATAAAATGACAAAGAGAACTGCTTTTGCTTGTACCTTAGATGTTTGTTTTCTTGCCAGTTTTCTTGCCTTTCCCATTGTACTCTGGACTTTCTCTCTCTTTTCATTACTTCTTCCTCTTTCCTTTCCTCTCCTCTGCCAGGCTACTTTTCAATTCCACTTCAGAGATACTTCAAATGCTTATATCTGATAATACCTTTTATTTTTTAAGATGACTACAGACATATTTTAGATGTGTTTTCAGAACAGTTCTGAACAGCAACTTTTTAAGCACCTTCTAGTGTTAGGATGGTGGGAAATGTCCATAGGTGAGTCTGTTGTTCTGTGTCCCACCCAGTGTCCACAGTCTCTTCTGAGCTCTCGCCTTCCTCCCCTAGTTTGGGTGGGTACATCTGCAGTTTGTAAAGAGTGGTTTGTGAACCTGGACCTCCCTGTCTTATTCAGAAATCTCACCCTTTCTTTCTCCTTGCCCTGTCTTCTCATTCATCCCCCTCATCGCCTGCCTCTCCTGGGGCTATGGACTGGCAGAGTAATCCCAGAAGAGGAATGGATCTCATAAACAAATGCATCCATCCCCTCACAGAAAGACAAGTGAAGGAGCCGCTGGAGTCCTGGAAACTTCTGGTTGGATTTTGGCACACTGAACCTTCTTAGGTGATCAGCTCCCAGAGTGAATAGCATTACAATCAGCTAAGCAAGAAAGCTATTTTTCTTTGGAACTGTGAATATCCCTACTTGTGAAAACACTGTAGGAAGAGAGGAGGGATGTCTGTGGATGTTTGTCTCAAAACCTAAAAAAAAGAGAGAAAAAGGGAGAAGGAAGGAAGTGGGAGGCAGGAATATCATTATGTTCTTAGAACTGTATCTACAAATCTCATTGAATATTTTGAAACTAATTAAAATTTTAAATTTAAAAATTTAAAATGTGAATTAAAATTACATGTAAATTTCAAAAAAATTAACAAAAATCAGATAGTTCAAAGAATGGAAATCTTTTGTGATGGTTGATTCTCAGGGATAAGCTGGTTCTCCAATGTTTGGGGAATACTTTGACTCTCAAAAATCAATAGCCAGAAAAGTATTTTTTTAAAAAACTACATTCGTGCTTGATTTGTGTTCCAGAGATGTGGATGAGTATAAATGAAGCACACAGGGCCATTTTTGGTATATGGTGAGTAATTGTGCAAAAGCCTGGATGTCCACTAAATTAAACATCCATGTGTATGCCCTCATCCTGGAATGAAAGTGCTTACTGGTCACCCCTAAAGCATACAGGGTCAATATAATACATTTGATAAACTATGCCCATTGCAATTTATACATTCCTGCTCTCAAAGCACTCCAATATGCTTTTTTTTTGACAGGCAGATTTAGACAGTGAGCAAGAGAGAGAGAGAGACAGAGAGAAAGGTCTTCCTTCTGTTGTTTCACCCCTTAAATGGCTGCTATGGCCAGTGCGCTGCGCCGATCTGAAACCAGGAGCCAGGTGCTTCTTCCTGGTCTCCCATGCAGATGCAGGGCCCAAGCACTTGGGCCATCCTCCACTGCACTCCCAGGCCACAGCAGAGAGCTGGACTGGAAGAGGAGCAACCAGGACAGAACCAGCGCCCCAACCAGGACTAGAACCTGGGGTGCCGGCGCTGCAGGTGGAGGATTAGCCTACTGAGCTGCAGCGCCAGCCTCCAATATGCTTTTAAATTATCCATAAAGGATATAGTATGTGCGTGTGCACACACACACACACACACACACACACCCCAAATGGTATGTACACTCTGTCACTGTCTCTTATTCTCAGTTTCTATTTCTCCAACTTCCTATGTATTTATCTACCTAACAATGTGCAGTGTATCTGTCAACTCTTATCCTTTATATGTCATCCTTTCTAGACTTAACATTGTGAATATTTTCTATACTGATTCTGCTATTTTGCACCATTCATATAAAATAAATATTTACTATTAAAACAGTGGCAAACAAAACCAAGAAAAACATTTTCTCTGCCATCCCCTGATACTGTCAACATGTCAGTTTTCCCCTAATTAATCCATAATTCAATGCAATTTCAATCAAAGTTCCAGGAAGTTTTCTTTCAGATTCTAACAAACTAACTCTAAAGTTTATACAGAGAAGCAGAAGACTTAGAAGAGCCAGAACAATTTTGAAAGAAGAAATAGAGAAGACTATTTAACTTTAGGACTTAATAATAAAGCTACAATAATTAAGACAGTGTGGTTCTAGCAATTTTATCACAATGGACAAAACTTTAAAGCAACCAAGTGAATGGATAAATCACTGTTACATCCAAAAAAAACAGGTTATTATTCAGTTTTAAAAATAAATGTGCTATTAAAGCATGAAAATACAGGGGTGAACCTTAAGGTCATTACTGAATGAAAGAAACTTATCTAAAAATGCTACACATGTATAATTCTGAAAGGAGTTAGAGTAAGGAAGATCAGGGAGACAGAAAGGACGAAAGGCCCCCACCATCCATGACCTTGTAATGTGAAGGAATGTAAAAGATTTGGGAAGCTCTGGCACCCATGTGTCCAGGTGACCCAATCTATGGTGATCATGTACCTATAGCTAGTTTTGGGATTCTGATGTTGATAAGCACCTCCCCTGTCAGACCCTGAGAAAAGATGCTTTTTTCTTCTCTGTGGAGAGTCCTTTTTCATATATAATATGTATATATATTCATATATACTACTAAATATAGTACTTTATATATTCATATATACTACTAAGTTACAGTGGAATTCTTTCCCCTCTGGCTACAAGAGTTCTTCCCCTTCCAATACAATTCTTTGCTGATAGCCTTATTGCTCATTCATCCACCACATTCTTGATCATCAATGGAACACATTTTTAGTGCTCAGATCAGTGGTAACATCTTGGTGGATTGGCCAGGAACCTCTCTTTTGACTGCTCCAACAGTTAGTATGAGGAGGCATGAGATTTGTCTTAGGGTCAGGAGAGGTAGGATGTCTGTGTTAGGTTGGCTAGAGCACCATGGAAGCTTGCCCACAGGGTCCAATTGAGAGTTGCTAGCTGGAACCCCAGGACAACTAAGGCTGGAAGGTTCCTATTGGGGACATTCCCATTACTGTCATGGGCATGGGCAAAGGAAGCCCTCCTTTCATAAACAGGTGGGGAAGGGATGTTCAGGAGATGTCTTGTCTGTTAAGACCCATAAAAGGCCCCTCCCCCCCTCTTCCGCTGCCTGCCCATCATATCCAAGGCAGTTGTAGGCCCAAGGGGAGATTGTGCCTCTAGAGGAAGCAGCTTCTCTCTCTCCTTCTGCCTGCCCTCCATATTCAGAAAAATCACAGGCACAAGAAAGTGTGTCCTCAGGGGAAAAGGCCCCACCCCCTCATCTTCCTCCTTCAGTTTTCCCTCCTTATCTGGAGAGACCACGGGGGAACAGATCCCTTCTCTTCCCCCTTCAATTTGTCCATTTTATCCAGAATTGCTACCTAAGGCTTCATCCCCTTGGCAGCCTTCTCCTCTGGTACAGGGAATTTATAACAGACTATTTCCATTATGGGAAATACAGAAAGGAAAGATTGGGCCAACAAAATGCAGGATTCTTTTTCTCTCCAGAATTTAGAACAGATTAAGGCTAAACTGGGTAAATTCTCTGGTAACCGGGTTAAGCATCAGCCCCTTTTCAAGTCTGACACAAATATTTGATTTAATTGGAAGGACATGCTTTTGCTCTTCAATTTGATTATATCCCAAAATCAGATGGAGACAATTTTAAGGGCTGCAGCAAAGTGTGCAGATGACTTACATGTCACATATAAAAACACTAATATAGATGACCACAGCAGGTGTGCAGTGGGATAAGATTTTCCTCTCATAGTCTCACTTGTTACAGGTACCCAAACCCAATGTAGCTGGTGTTCACTTTCATTGCCCACTGATTGTGATGATAATCCATCTCTATGGAGTGTAGCTGAAGTGGGAACACTGGCTGCCCTTGTCTTTCCCACCCCTGCATCAACAACACAGGCTTATTAAGAGATCAGCTAGTCTGTGTACTTGCTAAAACATCCAATGCCACTGCTACTGCTTTATCATCTATAAATGATGAGTTAAGTGAGGTCTGATGAGAAGTCTTACAAAACCAAGCTGCTGTTGACTATCTCTTACTGAAAAATAAAGTGGGGTGCTGGGAGCTAGCAGGAATGTGCTGCTTCAATTACACTGATAATTCCAATTTAATTCAAAAGGAGATTGATAAAACACATGAATAAATAAATAAAATTCACACTTCAACCTTCAAGCTGTTTAGAGATTGGAACTAGATCTAATGGCTATGGTCTTTTCTAGGGTCCATATCTCTACCACTCATCATACTTTTATTTGGAATCTATATACTAAATTGCTTTACACAATTTATCTCTTCCAGAATTCCCCCACTACAGATAGTGTTGCAATAAAAACCTGATACAGACAAACCTTATTAGTGTGAGCCCTTAGATGATTCCCACTGATGCAGTCCCTGGCTGCCAGTTCCCCATGATGACTCTGCTCAGCAGAAAGTAGCCAGAATGAACAGTGGTCCCATTTTCCCTAACTGAAGTTAGAGATTCCATTCTGGATTAAGAAATGACAGGAGTTAGAGTATGGAAGATCAGGTAGACAGAAAGGGCAAAGGGCCCCCACCACTGATGGCCTCGAAATGTCAAGTGATGTAAAGGATTTTGGTAATTAATCAGGAGAAAACCCAGCTTCAGCACCAAGGTGACCAGGAGGGCCATTTATGATTACCATGTGCCTGCAACCAGTTTTAGGATCCTGATGAAAATAAGCAACTCCACTGACAGATGCTAAGATACAATGCTCTCACTGCTCCATAGAGTCCTAATACTATGTTACAGAGGAACTCTTTCTTCTCTTGGTTAGAGGAGTTATTATCTTTGACTGTTTCAATAAAGTTCTTTGCAAATCACCTAATCATCTACTCATTCATTTTTGGCCACATTCTTTGTCATTGATGAGACAAGTTCCTGGGACTCAGATCAGTGGTAACAATTCTGAGTATATAACACTATGGAAAGGGGAAGAACTATGGGTACAGTTAAAAAGATCAATGATTTCCAGGAGCTGAAGGGTTGGAGAAATTAATAGGTAGGGAACAATTCCTAGGGCAGTGAAACCATTCTGTATGATACTCAAATTGTGGGTATGTGTGCACCCAAATGTAGACTATACCAATGCAGTTCATCAGTTATATCTAGTGTATCATTGTAGTACAGGAATTGTGTCTGGAACAAGGGATATGAAGGGATAATTTTTGTTCAGTTTTGTTCTGAACATAAAATGCTAAAAAATAATCTTTGCTAAATAAAACAAGAGAAAATATTTGCAAATTATTTATCTAGTAATGGACTTTCAGACATAATGGAATTCAAGGGAAAACAATTCAAAAATGGGCAAAGAATTTGAATACTTTTTCCAAGATATACATATGGCAAATAAATATATGAAAAGTTGCTCAGCGGGCCCGGTGCTGTGGTATAGTGGGTAAAGCTGCCGCCTGCAGGGCCAGTATCCCATATGTGCACTCGCTTGAGTCCTTACTGCTCCACTTCCAATCCAGTTCTCAGTTATGACCTGGGAAAGCAGTAGAAACCGGTCAAGTCCTTGTGCCCCTGCACCCATGTGGGAGAAACAGAAGAAGCTCCTGGCTCCTGGCTTCAGATCAGCCCAGCTCCAGCTGTTGCAGCCAATATTGGAGTGAACCAGAAGGTGGAAGACCTCTCTCTCTCTCTCACTCACTCACTCTCACTCTCTCTCACTCTCCCCCTCTCTCTGGGTAACTCTGACTTTCAAATAAAGAAATAAATAAAGCTTTTTTAAAAAAATTGCTCAACACAGTAGCCACCAGCAAATGAAGATCAAAATCAAAATAAGACACTACTTCATACATATACCCAAACACACACACACACCCCACACACAAGTGTTGGTGATAAGAGGGAGACATTGGAGCCCTCATGCAGTACTGTTGGGAATATAAAATGGGACATCCATTTTGTAAAACAATCTGACAGTTTTCTAAAAGTTAAATATAGATTTACCATATCCAGCAGTCCTATTCTTACATATATAACCAACAGAAACTAAAACAAAAGTTTGCACTCAAATTTTTGTTAAGCAGGGAATGGACACATACAATGGATTATTTCAGATCAAAAGCAATTAAGTACTGATATATGACACAACATGAAAACTTGGATGTTACAGTAAGTGAAAGGAGCCAATCACAAAGAACTACATTACTACACAAGTCCATTTATATGAAACGTCCAGAAGAAAATGATCCATATAGATTGAATATAGATTGTACTTTTTTGTGGTAGGGGTTTGGGAGGAAATGTAGATTGCCTGTTTGTGTACATTGAGTTTAAATTTATGAAAATTTTCTAAAATTATAATAGTTTCAGAATTCTGATTATATGAAAAAGCAGTTGAAATATATTTTGGGTGAATTGTACCACATGTGAATTATAAGCTAATGCAATGTACAATAAATACATGGAAAGACATTTTGCATTTATGGACAATTTATCCAAAGTCATCTACAGATCTGATGCATTCCTATCAAAATCCTAATGGCATTTTGTTTGGAGGAATAGCAAAGTCAGTGCCAAAAGTAATATGGAGTCTCATAGGATCCTAAATAGTCATAGCATCTGTGAAAAAGAAAACGTTGGAGGTTTCACATCTTCTTATTTCAAAAGATGCTAAATAGTTGCACTAATAAAAACATTGTGATATTGCCACAAGGCAGATGTGTAGGCCAATGAAATAAAGACTCATAAATCAATGATATAATTTGCTCAAATAAGGTTTGACAAGTGTACAAAGACTACTCAGTGGAGGATTGACAGTTCAACAAATGGGTGTTGGGAAAACTGAGTGACCACATGCAAAATAATGGAGTTAGACCTTGCCTTATACCAAGCATGAAGGTTAAATCAAACTGAATCAAAAAAAATTATACTATTTAAAATTATAGAAAGTTTAAAAGAAAGGCTTCAAGACACATATTTGGTGTTGGTTTATACATTATAAAGCAAAAGTGAAAAAAATTTTAATGCATGGAAATTAAAAACGTATGTGGACACAATCAAGAGAGTGAAAAGGAAACCTATGGAATGGGAGAAAATATTTGCAAATCATGGATCTGATGAGGAGCTAATTTCCTGAGAAAATAAAGAGCTGAACTTAGCAAAAATTTTAAATTAAAAAATCTTAATTTTTAAATGGTCAAAGGAAGTGTACAGACATTTCTCTAAAGTTTATATAAAATGGGGGCTGGCACTGTGGCATAGTGGGTAAAGCCACTACCTATAGTGCTGACATCTCATATGGGCACTGGTATGAGTCCCAGCTGCTCCACTTTCCATCCAGCTCTCTGCTATGGCCTAGGAAAGCAATAGAAAATGGCCCAAGTCCTTGGGCCCCTGCACCTGTGTAGGGGGCCTGGAAGAAGCTCCTGGCTCTTGGCTTCAGATCAGTGCAGCTCCAGCAATTGAGGTCAACTGGGGAGTGAACCAGTGAATGGAAGATCTCTCTCTCTCTTTCTCTTTCTCTTTCTCTCTCTGTCCCTCTCCTTCTCTCTTTGTGTAACTCTTTCAAATAAAATAAATAAATCTTTTTTTAAAAGTTCATATAAAATAGCTAGTAAGCATTTGAAAAGATGTTCAATTTCATCATTTAGCATAGGAATGCAAATCAAAATCATGAGATACCACCCCATTCTCATTAGGGTGGCTACTACTTTTTTTTACTTTTAAGAGACAGGGTTCCCAATCCACTGTTTCATTCCCCAAGTGCTCACAGACGTTGGGGTTGGGGCAGGTCAAAGATGGGAAATGGAAACTCAATCCAGGTCTCCCACATGGATAGCAGGGACTAACTTCTTGAGCTATCATCTGTTGCCTCTAAGGGTACACATTAATAGAAAGCTGGAATTAGGAGCAGAGTTGGGACTTGAACCCAGGACTTCCAATATAGGATGCATGCCTCTCAACTCATGCCTTAACCACTAGGCCAATGCCTGTCCCTGGGATGCTAGACAATAAAACAAAACAAAATCAAGTCCTCATAAGGAATGGAGACATCAGATCTTTGTGCACTGTGGTAGGAATGGTAAAATTATGCTGTCCCTGTGGAAAACAGTATGGCAGTTTCTCAGAAAAATTAAAAGAAAGGAGTTTGGATGTATGAAAGGAAGGTGACAGGCTTTCAGCACTGGCCTTCACCACTGGCTGTTCCAGCACACAGTCTGTAGCCAGTTGGTGAATCATAGCAGCCCCTTTGCTATAATCTGGAACCCACTGCAATTAAAACCTTGACAAAATTAATGTCTTTGGATCTCTCATCAAAAAAAAACAAAAGGAAAGAAGCAGAATTTTCCAAGACTCAGAAGTTTCCAGTAAGGTAGTACCCTGCAATTCCAATGAGATTAAGGAGAAGAATCCAGCAGAATTCTGGTTTTGGTAAGACTAGTCTGAGCTATACAAGAAGTGTTATGCCTAGGAAGAGACATCTTTAAAGAATTACTGATCTTGAAGCCAGGAAAGGAAACAGATTTGAAAAGGAACTAGTCCTGTGAATATTTGCCTCCAAGAGACAGAATTTAGAACAGTATCTCCTAAATAAAAAGAAGACAAACCAGATACAAAATGAAGTGCAGAGGAAACCAATTGCAATCCCCAAGAGATCTAACCAGTTAAACAGGAAAAATAACATTCAAGCTAATTTCACCAGTAGTGGGAATAAAGAAATCCATCAGAGATTTATTAGCCAATGCATCTTTTCAGGGGAGGCCTGAGGGTTCAGGCCCAGTTGAACCCAGGACAACTACTATGTAGTAATAAAGAGAACTCATCAATGATGGAATTATGCAAATAGAGGAATTTAAATATCACCCATTGATTATCCAGGAGCAATGTAGTGCTCATCAATTCAGAAATCATAATTAATTCATACTACTGAAACTATTCTTCACAAAATTGGAGTAAGTTGATGTAAAAAGAAAGTTCATAAAGAAATTCCCCTACAATTTGATATAAATAGTGCTGGAAAACAGGATGACTTTGAGTGAGCAGGTTGAGCTCCTGAGGGAATAAAGAGCCACTCTCATGTTCAACAATAGAGGAAGAAACTTTACAACCACAGAAAATAACTCATGTAAAAGGAACTTTTGAATGATGACTCAGAAAAGTTAAATTGCCCGATGAGTTCATCAGAAATATTATGGAAATGTTACTGCAAGACATTCACAAGCTAAATGATTCTTGTTTTTAAAAAATTACTTTCATTTTTATTTGAAAGGAAGAGGGAGGGAGGGAGGGGGAAAGAGAGAGAGAGAGAGAGAGAGAGAGAGGTCTTCAATCTGCTGATTCACTTCCCAAATGCCTGTAACAGCAGCAGCTGAGTTAGGCCAAAGCCAGGCACATAGAACTCAGTTCAGTTTTGTAATGTGGGTGGCTTTACCCACTGTGCCACAGCGGTATTTAGCATATTACCACCCTTGCTCAGCTTTTTAGATTTTGTCATGGTAAATCTTGGTCTTCAAAAGCATAAGTGGTCTCTTTCTGTCCCTTATCCTTTAATGTTGATGTAGTAAATGCAGTTTCATTTTCATTAGAAACTATGTGTGTATGTGTGAATATATATATATATATATATATATAGAGAGAGAGAGAGAGAGAGAGCAATAAAACAAAACAAAACAAATAAAAAATTTAAGAAAGCTTAGACTGCAGTCAAAGGGGTTCTAGAGACATAATAAAGGCATTGGTTACTTACTGTAAGGCATATGGAAACACCTGAAGGAAGATGTAACTTCAGGTAAAGGGCAGAGAGGTACCCAAAGGTGGCAATGAACTGGAAACTAAGCCAATGAAGTCACTTCAGGGTGGCAACAAAATCATTCTGGACAAGGAATGCAGATACTTGAGAGAATATCAAGGCCATATGGAGAGGAGCTTGAGAATACGGACATTGCCATGGGATGCAGGTACAAGGAAGACACTCAAGGAAAAATGTGATGGAGACACAGGAAATGGAGACTTATGTTGCAGGCACAAAGAGTAGACATTGAAAGTTGACATGGATGACAGAGGTTTTACAAACTATGACATAGAAGGGAAGACATGAGTCATTGTTATATGAGATGATGCTTCTGGAGAGAACAAAGCAGTATGACTCAGACGATGCAAATTGGAGTGGGATATGAAATAAAAAGGCAACTAAAGAGCATCTTTCATAAACATACAATATACTAAACAAAATACTTTTATATGAATTAAACCATATAATAGATCAATGTCAACCAAGATACACTAAAGATGCAGGAATTTTTAACACTCGCAAACAAATCATGTAAATCATCCAGGTAGATGAAAAATATGAGAAACTATGATAATTTACATGAAGTGTATTAAAAGTATTTAGTAAAATTCAGGCTCCAGCCATAAAAATCATCTGTCAGAAAGATGATTAAAAAGTGATTTCCTTACATATATCAATATTGTCTAAAATGAACTTATGAAAAACAACTTAATGCAGAAATATATTTCCTTGGAATCCCACACAGACAAGACTACCTCTTCTTATCTCCTGGAGCTGTATTCAGGTAAACAAAATGCAAAAAATGAATACCAAGTATAAGTATCAATTTCTTTTTTTTATTTTTATTTTTGACAGGCAGATTTAGACAGTGAGTGAGAGAGAGAGACAGAGAGAAAGGTCTTCCTTTCCATTGGTTCAACCCCAAAGTGGCCGCTACAGCCAGTGCGCTGTGCCGATCTGAAGCCAGGAGCCAGGTGCTTCCTCCTGGTCTCCCATGAGGGTGCAGGGCTCAAGCACTTGGGCCATCCTCCACTGCACTCCTGGGCCACAGCAGAGAGCTGGACTGGAAGAAGAGCAACCGGGACAGAATCTGGCACCCCGACCGGGACTAGAACCCTGGCTCCTGGCACCACAGGTGGAGGATTAGCCTAGTGAGCCGTGGCACTGGCCGAGTATCAACTTCTAAGCAGTACATCTGTCAATGTATGTGGCTGACACTATTACATACAGAGATAATTCAACATAATAAAAGAGCTAATACAAACTGTTAATTTAGTGAGGCCACTGGGTAGAAGATAATCAACTAGACTTGATTGTTAAGAAACAAATATAAAATCTTGATGTACCAAAGACAGACTAATAAAAACATATTTACAAGAGAAATGAATTACAAATGATAAAAAAGTAATATCTTCATTCTTTCATATATTTTAAGAAAAGATCCAGCAGAGAAATCTCCTGAGAATAATGAAGGAAAGAAGAGGCCCAGAACTCAATAAACACCCAGTAAATTGTAACTCACCTTCATTAAATTACTACAAGCTCCTGATCGCAGGATTTCTGCAGGAACGCAAAAGTGACTGCTGGGAAGTCAGGGCCTTGGACCAGGACGATTCAGATCTGCCCCAGCCAGGCCTCTCAATCGCTAACCTCGTCCCCTGCTATGGAAGATACTGATTGGCTACAGCTTTGTGACGTCTGTCCAACCAGGCACACCTGTGGCAACATTACATAATCCTTTGAGATCTTCACGTCATAATGGTAGCCAGGCACTGCTGCAGAGAGGGTCTCCGAATATTCACCCTTTGGTACTCTGTGAAGAGGAAGCCAAACACCTCGGAAGCTGGGAAATGGTGAGTCTATGAGACCAGGTGTACCAAGGAGGAGGTGGAGTTGGCCAAACTGCTGGAACTGGCTGTTGGGTGACCTGGACTTCCTCATAGATTGCTCTGGAATTGGGTGACTCTTGGGTAATCCTCAGGCAGCTCTCCTTGTGTCCCCTGTACCTGTGGGGTGAGGGCCAGGCTGCCCCCAGGCCTCCCAGCAACCTTTCCTGTCCTGTTCAGCTTGGCCCTGGAGCCCCCAGCAGCTTTGTGCCCACTGCCTTCTACCCAATTTTACTGCACAAAGCTCCCAGCAAAATTTCACTTAGAGACAGAGTATACCCCATTGCCTTGTTTCTGATGTTAGCCTTCCATCTGGTGAGTACTCACAATACCAAACATGATATTACCTACAAGGCAACATTTATACAATTTATCATATGGAGGAAGTTGCCTTCAATCCCAAGTTTGTATCATGTAAGACTTTGTCAGCTTTTTTCATTTATTCATGATTGTGAATATTTTGTCTTATAATAAAATTTATTTATGTTCACTGATATTTTTAAAAAATTAATTTATTTGAAAGGCAGAGTTACAAAGAAGCAGAAGCAGAGAGAGAGGGGTCTTCTATCTGCTGGCTCACTCCCCAAATGGCTGCAATGTTTAGAACTGGGCCTATCCAAGGCCAGAAGCCAGGAGCACCTTCTGGATCTCCCACGCACATCCAGGGGCCCAAGGACTTAGGCCATCTTCTACTGCTTTCCCAGGCATAGAAGAGAGCTGGATGAGAAGTGGAGCAGCCGGGTCTCACATTGGTGCCCATAGGGGATGCTGGGTAGGCAGTGGCTTTACCTGCTACATGAGGAGTAAGTGCACAGTGACTCCTGTTGTTGATTCAACAATTGACACTCTTCTTTATGACATCAGTAATCACCCAAGGTTCTTGTCATGAGCTGCCAAGGCTATTGAAGCCTCTTGAGTTCACAAACTCTGACCTTATTTAGACGAGGACATAACTAAAGTGGAAGTCCTCTCCTCCCTTCAGAGAAAGGCACCTCCTTCTTTGATAGCCCCTTCTTTCCACTGGAATCTCACAGAGATCTTTTATTTAGGTCATTTTTTGCCAATGTCTTGGCATTCCATGCTTGAGAAACTCTCATGGGCTTTTTAGCCAGATCCAAATGCTTAAGGGCTGATTCTGAGGCCAGAGTGTTATTTAGGGCATTTGTCATTATATGAGTCTGCTGTGTATCCTGCTTCCCGTGTTGAATTGTTCTCTCCTTTATAATTCTATCAATTTTTATTAGCAGACGCTGGTCTTATATACGTGATCCTTTGACACTTAATCCTACCTGTATGATCAATTACGAACTTAAACTGATCACTTAAACTAGTAAGATGGCATTGGTACCTTCCAACTTAATGGGATTTGGATTCCCATGGCACGTTTCTAGCTTTGCCATTAGGGTCAGTCTAAGTGAGTGTGTGCTGAACTGTATGTCTCCTCCCTCTTATTCCCACTCTTATTTTTAAGATAGATCAATTTTCAGTTAAATTTAAACACCTAAGAATAATTGTGTGTTAATTAAAGAGTTCAACCAATGGTATTAGGTAGAAAAAGAAAATACTAAAAAAAATAAAATATCTGTTCCTCGACAGGACAAGGGCTGATCAAGTCAGTTTCTCATAGTGTAAGTTTCACTTCTACAGGCTTCCTTTTAGGTGCTCAGTTAGTTGTCAATGATCAGGGAGAACATATGATATTTGTCCCTTTGGGACTGGCTCATTTCACTCAGCATGATGTTTTCCAGATTCCTCCATTTCCTTGCAAATGACCAGATTTCATTTTATTTTACCATTGTGTAGTATTCTATAGAGTACATATCCCATAATTTCTTTTTCCAGTGTTCTTTTGTGGGTATTTAGGTAGAGTACATGTCTTAGTTATTGTGAATTGAGCTGCAACAAACATTGAGGTGCAGTTTTTTTATTTATCAATTTAATTTCCCTTGGGTAAATTCCGAGGAGTGGGATGACTGGGTCGTGTTGTAGGGCTATATTCAGGTTTCTGAGGAACCTCCAAACTGTCTTCCATACTGGCTTTACCAGTTTGCACTCCCACTAACAGTGGATTAGTATGCCTTTCCCCCCACATTCTCACCAGCATCTGTTAGTTGATTTCTGTATGTAAAGCCATTCTAACTGGGGTGAGGTGAAACCTCATTGTGGTTTTGATTTGCGTTTCCCTGATGGCTAGTGATCCTGAACATTTTTTCATTTGTCTGTTGGCAGTTTGGATTTCCTCTTTTGAAAAATGTCTATTGGCCAGCACCGCAGCTCAATAGGCTAATCCTCTGCCTGCAGCGCCAACACACTGGGTTCTAGTGCTTAGCCTCTGTTTTTGTTGTACAAGATTGCTTTAGCTCTTTGAGGTCCCTTGTGCCTCCATATGAAAACATTTTACAATGTATCATTTTACTCAATGTTGAAATAAAGTTAGTTTTCCCATACAGAATAAATATTTTTTAAATGCAAAATGCAGGGTGTGGAAGATTTAGTGTTTGTCTCTGAGACAAATTACTCATAGCTACTTGAATTTAGAATAAACAATCTGTGAAATACATTTCTCTGTGGATTTTTATAAAAATGTAAAACACAAAATGAAAAAAAAGCCAGCTATGGTCTATCTTGAATTTATTATTTTATTTTGTATTTATTATATAATCATTTTCTCTAGTAGTTCTTTCTTTAACATATGTTTCATCTTATGATAAATTGATTTAGGAAGATAATTCTAAAATACAAATTATTGTTTATATAATATTTTCAACAAAGTGACTAACTGGTAAATGAAAAAACTCATAAATAATGGTATATTCCATTTTTGTTTAGGCTATAATTCTTTCATATATAAAAAGAACTGAAAACTTATGGGGGTGCAAACTGTTGAAATCTTTACTTAATGCATACTAAACTGATCCTCTGTAAAAAAAAAAAAAAAGAAAGAAAAAAGAAAAGAAAAGAAAAGAAACTATCAACTCCCAACTTGACTCTCACTGGGATTAAACATGACAATAGGTCTGATCTGATTTCATCATCATTAAAAAAAATCACCTATTATTTTTCACTTTATGTTTCTGTGTGGGAGCAAACTGTTGAAATCCTTACTTAATGTATACTAAGCTGATCTTCTGTATATTAAGATAATCGAAAATGAATCTTGATGTGAATGGAAGGGGAGAGGGAGTGGGAAAGGGGAGGGTTGTGGGTGGGAGGGACGGTATGGGGGGGAAGCCATAGTAATCCATTATTCGTACTTTGGAAACGTATATTCATTAAATAAAAGTTAAAAAAAAAAAGAACTGAAAACTACATCTTTGAACATAATGTGTTCGCATGATCACATAGTAACTGAATTACCTCACAAAGACTTTAAATTTTCAATTCTTGGACTACAAACATTAACCCCAAATGTCTCTTTTTTCATCTTCTAAGTCGTACAGAATTTGTGGTCACCTTTATTGTCTAACTTTGCTATGCTTCTCACCAATACATGGTCACTGTCTGGATATGTACATATCCTCACAATCCCTCCAATGGGACAGATTTTTAAAGCCAATTCTTGTTTAGGAAACAGACACAAACTAAATAACAAATGAATCCTTTTTTAAAATTTCAGTGTAAGGGCATTGAATATGAAAGATATCGATTGAATATATAAATACGCCTTTTCCAGAAAATAAAAAATATCTGAAATCCTATAGATTAGAATTCTGGGCCCCTCAAGGAAGTCTGGGCAAAGACTTTCACCTTTTGTTATATCATTCCTAAAACAGGATTTTACATATCCCATGGCATGAGGACAGAGAAGCAAAAGATTATATTTTGATGCAGTTTTTTCCCATTATGTTCCAATTCATGTTTAAAATTGTTTCTTTCATCTATTGTATTAGTTGATCAAAATCAGAAGAGCCATAAACATTTAATGATATACATTTATTTTCAGCAATAAGTTATATTTAAAATATACAATCATTTTAGATAACCTCAGAAAAATACTTCTTTATGTACAATTACGGTATAAAAATAAATAAAACAAAATAAATAAACTTAGATATATGTATTTTGAATCTATTATCTGTCTATATTTATCTATCTATCTATCTGTATATGTATCTCTCTATCTACTTTTTTTTAACTTTTATTTAATGAATATAAATTTCCAAACTACAGCTTATGGATTACAATGGCTTCCCCCCCCATAACTTCCCTCCAACCCGCAACCCTCCCCTTTCCTGCTCTCTCTCCCCTTCCATTCACATAAAGATTCATTTTCAGTTTTCTATATATACAGAAGATCAGTTTAGCATACATTAAGTAAAGATTTCAACAGTTTGCACCCACATAGAAACACAAAGTGAAAACTACTGTTTGAGTACTCGTTATAGCATTAAATCACAATGTACAGCACATTAAGGACAGAGATCCTACATGAGGAGTAAGTGTACAGTGACTCCTGTTGTTGACTTTACCAATTGACACTCTTGTTTATGGCATCAGTAATCTCCTTATGCTCCAGTCATGAGTTGCCAAGGCTATGGAAGCCTTTCGAGTTCACCGACTCTGATCATATTTAGACAAGGTCGTAGTCAAAGTGGAAGTTCTCTCCTCCCTTCAGAGAAAGGTACCTCCATCTTTCATGACTTGTTCTTTCCACTGGGATCTCATTCCCGGAGTTCTTTCATTTAGTTTTTTTTTTTTTTTTTTTTTTGCCAGAGTGTCTTGGCTTTCCATGCCTGAAATACTCTCATGGCCTTTTCAGCCAGATCCGCATGCCTTAAGGGCTGATTCTGAGGCCAGAGTGCTGTTTAGGACCTCTGCCATTCTATGGGTCTACTGTGTATCTCGCTTCCCATGTTGGATCATTCTCTCTCTTTTTTATTCTATCAGCTAGTATTTGCTGGTACTAAACTTGTTTATGTGCTCCCTTTGGCTTTTAGTACTATCATCATGATAAATTATGAACAGAAATTGATCACTTGGACTAGTGAGATGGCATTTGTACATGCCACCTTGATGGGATTGAATTGGAATCCCCTGGTATGTTTCTAACTCTACCATTTGGGGCAAGTCAGCTTGAGCATGTCCCAAATTGTACATCTCTTCCCACTCTTATTCCCTCTCTTATGTTCAACAGGGATCACATTTGAGTTCAATTTCAACACTTAAGAATAACTGTGTATTAATTACAGCATTAAACCAGTAGTATTAAGTAGAACAGACAAAAAAGTATCAGAGGGATAACGTATTAAGTTGTTCATTAACAGTCAGGGCTATGCTGATCAAGTCACCATTTCTCATAGTGTCCATTTCACTTCAACAGGTTTCCTTTTGGTGCTCAGTTAGTTGTCACCGATCAGGGGAAGATATGATATTTGTCCCTTTGGGACTGGCTTATTTCACTCAGCATAATGTTTTCCAAATTCCTAACAGGGATCACTTTTCAGTTAAAATTTAAACATAATTGTGTGTTAATTACAGAGTTCAACCAATAGTACTAGAACAAAAAGTATACTAAAATGGATAAAGTATTACATTGTACATTAACAGTCAGCACAAGAGCTAATCAAGTCACTGTTTCTCATAGTGTCCATTTCACTTCAACAAGTTTCCCCTTTGGTGCTCAGTTAGTTGTTGCCAATCAGGGAGAACATATGATATTTGTCCCTTTGGGACTGGCTTAATTCACTCAGCATAATGTTTTCCAAATTCCTCCATCTTGTTGCAAATGAATGGGTTTCATTGTTTTTGACTGCTCTATAGTATTCTATAGAGTACATGTCCCATAATTTCTTTATCCAGTCTACTGTTGATGGGCATTTAGGTTGGTTCCAGGTCTTAGCTATTGTGAATTGAGCTGTGCACACCCTCACTATTCCACCATCTTGGCTTCGCCGCTCTAATTACATTTCAAAAGTAAAAGAAAGGGAAAAAAATTTACCTAGATAAATTAATTTGGGATGGTGGTTCTACTAAAATTGTTTTTCCCAGTTACTATGAAATCCATGTCTTTTTCTTAAATTTGCATAGGGATTAAAAATTCATTTCATTCAGAGGTGAGTATTGCCAAAGGAACCCTGAATATTGGGGCTGTGGCTTAGTGGGTTAGGCTTCTACCTGCAGTGTCACCATCCCATATGGGCACCAGTTCGTATCCCAGATGCTCCTCTTCCAATACAGCTCTCTACTTATGGCTTGGGCAAGCATTGGAAGATGGCCCATACTCTTGGGCCCTTGCATTCACCTGGAAGGCCTGGAGGAAGCTCCTGTCTCCTGGCTTTGGATTGACCCAGCTCCAGCTGTTGTGGCCATTTGAGGAATGAACCAGCAGATGGAGGACCTCTCTGTGTCTTGCTCTCTCTGTCTGTAACTCTGCCTCTCAAATAAATAAATGTTTAAGAAATCACTTGCAAAAATGATCATTTCTCATTTATAGTAATATAATTTATCATTCCATGTTTATGTTTTCCTAATTATACATTTAAATTATATCCAATCAACTCACCATGTTAGTCAAATATTTACATCACATTTATTTTATTTAAATTATGTTCTTCACAATTAAAAAATTTACACATACAAAAGTGTTTGAAAATAGTAAAATAGGTATGTCGCTCCCCGTCTTCATGGAGGAACGACACAGGACCCTGCGCTGTTCTTTTGTCTGCTCGGCCCTCCCCGGGTTTGCTGCTGGTTCTTCCCGGGTTGGCTACCGACCCTTCCACCTCCGTGGAAGGGCGGTTCCCCCTAGCCACTTTCCCCACTTCCGCGGGGGAGCGGCACACCGCCGGCCGGCTCTCTCGGGGGCTGCACAGGTGTTCCTTCAGATAGATGTTCTTCTTAGATGTTCCTGGTGCATGTTGTCTCTCTCCTCCTTTATAGTCCTCTTCCACCAATCCCAACTCTGCTACCCACACGCCGAGTACGCTGCTCTCCTCCAATCAGGAGCAGGTCCTACAGTTTATTGGTTGAACTGGAGGCAGCTGTGTAGAAGCTGTTTCTCCCTTCTCAGCGCCATATTGTGGGAGAGCAGATGCATAGAATAAGTCTTAATTCCAGTAACTTAGTCTAGTCCGAGTTGCTCCCCACATAGGTATGCATTCACCAGTTAGATCTAATAAATAATGTGTTAATAAATTTCTATTCTTTTAAGTAAAAATAATAAACATTTACTAAGGGAACTGTAATTTTATTTCTTCTTCATTCTCCTGGAAGAGTAAACCTCTAAGTGATTTGATCATAATTAATGTTATCAGTGTCTATGAGTGTCACAGTTGTCTAGCCTGTAGCAGTTCTTGGCAGTAGTAGCATGACTTTGATGTGCTTCCAAAGGTGTATTCAGTCAATAGAGAGTTGGGTGACAGTCACCTGAGGATTTGTGACAGCTGTAGCCATGATCTTTGTCCTGTGGGACACAGAGGGTTGTCCTCTTGTCCAACCAGGAAAACCTGAGTGATTCTGGGGCTTATGTCAATATCTATGGCACTAGGACTATCTGATGTGCATGGGATCTTCTCAGTTCCTGCTGAGTGGGCATGCATGATGCTTGCGCTTATAGCATCAAAAGCCCCAATCCCAGCACTAGTCAATGTGAATGGGAAATTGATAGGTCCTACAGGGTGAATACGGGTTATTCTGCATTACAGGTTATTTTGCGTTGGCCTGGAGCAGTGGCAAGCAGGGAGAGTCTCCCCTAGGTCCTGGAGGGCAGATGCCAGTGACTCCGGGGAATTAATAATAACATTAGTAATAATCACAGTCTCAGAGATGTGGAAGGATATCTTGTCCAGGCCCCACCTCTTTACAAAACTACCTTTTATGTTTTCTGAAGAAACAGTACTTCATTTATTCAAGTATCTTATTACTTAAAGTCAACAACTTAATAATTTAATGGTCTTAATATTTACTGAAATGATGACTAAGGCTCTGGTTATATAATTGCATACATTTGGGGTGCTTCTAAAAATTTTCCTCATAATTTTTACAACACATTTTGTTATTATTCAGTAACCGCTTGTAAAACAACAACTATTCAGGAATGTGTGTCCTATTATAGTAGAAACACATGTAGAAATCTGCTTACCTGTTGTATCTTATTCTATTGTATGAATAAAACAATCCCTTATGAGAGGTTGGGAGAGTTATTCACGCAGTATCATAACATCCTTGGATGTGATTCTGTGTGCATGTAGACAAAAGTACACCATATTGGCCTGTGCCGTGGCTCAATAGGCTAATCCTCTGCTTGCAGCACCGGCACCCTGGGTTCTAGTTCCTGTTGGGGCACCAGATTCTGTCCTGGTTGCTCCTCTTCCAGTCCAGCTCTCTGCTGTGGCCCAGGAGTGCAATGGAGGACGGCCCAGGTCCTTGGGCCCTGCACCTGCATGGGAGACCAGGAAAAGCACCTGGCTCCTGGCTTCAGATCAGTGCAGCGTGCTGGCCACAACACACTGGCTGTGGCGGCCACTTGGGGGGTGAACCAACAGAAAAGGGAAGACCTTTTTCTCTGTCTGTCTCTCTCTTTCTCACTGTCTGACTCTGCCTGTCAAAAAAAAGTACACCATATTTAGAATTGCTCAATGTGGAGATAAGCAACTATAATAAAATTTGTCAAATTTCAGTCCAAATAATATGTATATATCTATATCATTACCAGCAACTGAGTGTTCTTGTTTCACATGTTATGATTTTGTGGTTTCAGACCATAAATTCTGCCAACCTGAAGGGTATCAAATGATGACATTTTAATTTTGCAATTCTCTGATGATTGGTGATATTGTCATCATAGTATTTTTTTAATCATACCGGTACTTCCTGTGTATCAGAGTCTTTATTAGTTTTTCTGTCATTTTCTTGTTGATATATGGGTATCTTCTTAGGCTACAGATATATCTGAATATTGCTTGTACATGTGCACATTTGTTATAGCTGGAGGATTTATATTTTTTGATGTACATACATTTTAAATTTTAGTTATTTGTATTTATCGAATTCTCCATTTATGGATTTTTTTTTGCCACATTTCAGAAATAATTATTTGATCCTAATACCCTGGTATTTTATTTTCTTCTCATAATGTTCACATATATTGTTGCTAATTTTTAAGATGGGAAGTGAGGCTTTAATTTTAACTTTTACCTATGGAGAGGCACCAACCCACTACCATTGTTTAAACAGTTAAAAAATTTCAAGAAAGAACTTCAAAGAGAGAGGGACACATGGGTGGTATGAGGGAGGGAAGGGTGAGAGAGACAGGAAGGAAAGAGTAAAGGAGGGAAGGAAGATAAGGAAGAGGAAAAAGAGAAAGAGCTTCTGTCTGCTGGTTCACTCCCCAAATACAGGAATTTAAGTACTTGGCCATCACTTGTTTCCTTCCTAGACATATTAGCAGGAAGCTACAACTTAGGAGGTTTATAAATAACAACAGGGGACTCTTTTTTTCTGTCTCACTATTCTATTTGTTCGCTGGTATCACACTGTCTCCTGTAGCTTTACAAATTTTAAGGTTGGTAAAATGAGTTCTCCCAGATTACGCCCTCTTTGACGTTCATGTTCTCTTAAGGTCTATAGTGACTTTTGGATAAACAGGCAGGTTTCATGGAAATTGCTTTTGGCATTTTGATTAGAATGGGAGACCAGGATAAGCACCTGGCTCCTGCCATCGGATCAGCGCGGTGCGCCGGCCTCAGCGCGCCAGCCGCCGGTGGCCATTGGAGGGGGAGCCAACGGCAAAAAGGAAGACCTTTCTCTCTGTCTCTCTCTCACTGTCCGCTCTGCCTGTCAAACAAAAAAAAATTATATTGAATGTGCAGGGTAATTCGTAGAACTTTTTTTTTCTGTTCTTAATTTTCTAAGTTTTTTTTTTTAATTGAAATTGCTATTGAATTTTACCAGGCATTCCCTCCATCATTTGAAAGATTGAAAAAGCTTTTTCTTGTTCTATTTTTTTATGTTAATGTAATTTTAATTATACAAATAGCTTATATTCTAATGCTAAATCATTTTTACAGTCATACCATAATTTAATCATGATGAGCTTAGCTTAAAATAAAAGCATAAATTATTATAAATTATTGACACTTCTTTCACTTGTCAGGTAGCAAATCCTTCTCAATAATCCATCACAAACCCCTTACATCTTGCCCAATATCAGGTATTGCTGAGGTGGTGTCTTATCAGTTTGCACAGCATAAAAAAAAAATACCAAAGGCTGGGGGACTCAATGATTCTGGAGGCTGGAAAGTGGAAGATTAAGGTGACACCAATTTAGTTCTTGGTGAGGACTCTCCTTCTGCCTTGCAGATAGCCAGACATGCTGTGTGTTCACAAACCTCTCCTTCAGGCATGCTTGGGGAGAAAGAATCTTCACTTTTTCTTGTAAAGCTATTAATCCCATTATGAAGGTCTCCACACTCAAGACAGAATCTCACCCTAATTATTTCCCCCTAAAAATCTGTCTCCAAATATAATCACATTGGTATTTAAGGCTTCAGCACATGAACTTTGTAGACACATTAAGTTCATATAAGGTGGGGAGGAGGAATCATCATGTTTGAGTCCTCTGTTGAGGTTTAAAAAAGTACCTTTCTCCAGGAGTTCTTGGCTGCCACAACAAAACGAAGTCTCTCTGAACTAAAAGAAAACAAGGCCTTCTGTTTAAGTCTGTGTGCAACATCTGCATTCTGAAAAAAAAGCAAGTTTTTGGATTGTATTTTTTTTTTCTTTTCACATACTTGTTTATCTGTGATGGGAACACTTAAATTTCCTCTCTGAACAATTTTCAGGACTACGTCGTTATTAACTAGTCACCATGTTGTACAATAGATTTCCTATCCAACTAAAAATTTGTGTGATTTCACCATCAGTTCAGTTCCCCTGTTTTCCAGTCCTGACTAACCACTATTCTACTCTCTGCTTCTGTGCTTCAACTTTTTAAATTTCACATGTAAGTTAGATCATGTGGTGTTTGTCTTTTTGTGTCTGGCTATTTAACTGAGGATAATATCCTCTAGATAGATTATTTCATGGTTTTTGCATGACAGAGAACTCTCACCCTTGAAATTGGGTAGTATTCCATTGTTTATATGAAGAATACATCAAAAAGTTTTGAAAATGGAATTAAAATATGAGTTTATTTTAACACAATGAAGTTATATATATATATGTATATGCATGTCATTTGTGTGTGTGTATGTTCAAAGAGTTCTTGGAAAAGGGGAATTATGAAGCAATTATGCATAATTCAAAAATTGTTCCAGTGAAACAAAATTTTCTTTCATTTCCATTTTCCATATTTTAATGTATACTCTTGCACCACATTTTTTATCCATTCATCCATCATTGGAAAATTAGACTGACATCATATCCTGGGTTTTGTAAATAATGCTCGATGAAAACAGGGTGAACCTATTTCTCTGACATCCTGATTTCATGTGCTTTGGATATATGCCAGAAGTATTCTGGTCATGTTATATGGTGGATCTTTTGTTAATATTTTTGAGAGTTTTCCATAACAGGCATGCACTTTTACATTCTGGCTGAGGAGATACAAAAGTCCCTTTTTCTTCACGTCTTCACCAAAATTATCTTTTGTGTTTTGATAATAGCTATTTTAGCAAGTTTGAAATTTTTCCTTGTAGTTTTAATTTGCATTTTCCTAATGATTAGTGATGTTGGGCATTTCTATGTCTTCTTGTGAAAAATGTCTCTTCAAGTCTTTTGCTCATTTTAATAACTTTGTTTTCTTTCTGTTGAGTTGTTTGAGCTCATGTTGTCCTTTTAATATTTTGTTTCCTTAACCATTGTTTTCATTATAAAACATTCTACTGTTGAGTGTTAGGAAAATAAATAAAACAGGAAAAAAAATCTCAAAATCGTTCTTTAATTATTACCACATCTGTATATACTTTTCTTTTTTAAAAAAATGTTTCTATTTTGTTTGAAAGGGGAGAGGGAGAGGGAGAGGGAGATGGAGATGGAGAGGGAGAGAGAGAGAAAGAAAATGACTGCAGTGGTCAGAGATGGGTCAGTCTGAAGACAGGAGCCAGGACCATATGACTTTTGCACATGGGTGTAGGGAACCAAGCACTGGAAGTGGAGCAGTAGAGACTCAAACTGGCAGCCATTTGGGATGCTGGGATGGCAGAAAGCAGCTTTTCCTGCTATGCTGCAGCATCCACCCCATACATGCATTTCTTTAGTAAAATTAGAATTATACAAATACATTTTTTAAAATTTTATTTATTTATTTGAGAGGTAGAGTTACAGACAATGAAAGGGAGAGACAGAGAGAAGGGTCTTCCTCCATTGGTTCACTCCCCAAATGGCTGCAGCAGCCAGAGCTGTGCCAATCTGTAGCCAGGAGCCAGGTGCTTCTTCCTAGTCTCCCATGTAGGTACAGGGGCCCAAGCACTTGGGCCAACTTCTACTGCTTTCCCAAGCCACAGCAGAGAGCTGGATTGGAAGAGGAGCAGTCCGGACTAGAACGAGCACTTATGTGGGATACCAGCACCGCAGGTAGAGGATTAACCTTCTGTGCCACAGTGCTGGCCCCCATTACTACATTATAAATTTCAGTATCTACCAGTATATTCTCATTGCTAACTTAGTAATTTGTATTTTTCCTTGGTTAGGTTTGCTTACAATTTGTTTCACCCTTTGTTTCTTTCTGTATCACCTCCTGAGCATGAGGGATGTATTATTATTGTTTTAAAAAGAAATTTCTCATTTTTACTCTTATTACACTTTTATTTTCCAATTTTGCAAATTTTGGCTGAGATTTTATGGGCTTATTTATTGATGACTTTGTTAATAAATTTTTAAATTTATTTTTTAATTTATTTGAAGGCAGGGAAACAGACATAAAGAGGGAGAAAGAAGAAGGATGGGGGGCTGCTCCCATCTACTAGTTCAGATCCCTAAAGACTCTAAGAGCCAGGATGGGGATAAGCCAGATCTCCCTCCACGAGTGGCAGTGACTCAACTACTTGGACCACCACATGTACCACATGCTAATGCACCACAAGGTATTCATTAGCAGGGAACTAGAATCAAAATGGAGCTGGGACTCAAACACAGGCACTCTGATATGGTATACCAAGTTCCCAAGCAGCATCTTAACAGCTATGCCCATTTCTCACACTATGAGAAATTATTATTCTTGTCATTTAAAATGGTATGCAAGTCTATGCTTTTCACTTTTACATGATTGTTATTTATGCAGAATTATTTTCCTAATTGGTTGAGGCTGTATGATCACATTTTGATTATGATTTTATTTTGACAGGCAGAGTTAGACAGTGAGAGAGAGAGACAGAGAGAAAGGTCTTCCTTCTGTTGGTTCACCCCCCAAATGGCCACTACGGCCGGTGCGCTGTGCCAATCCCAAGCCAGGAGCCAGGCGCCCCCTCCCAGTCTCCAATGCGGGTGCAGGGCCCAAGCACTTGGGCCATCCTCCACTACCCTCCTGGGCCACAACAGAGAGCTGGACTGGAAGAGGAGCAACCAGGACAGAATCTGGCGCCCCGACTAGGGCTAGAACCCGGGGTGCTGGTGCTGCAGGCCTCATGAGCGACAGTGCCTGCCTGATTATGATTTTTAAAAATACATTTCCTGCTCGATGGTTATGTAATTTGAATTCTATAGGTTAAGCTGAGTGGAATTTATTAAAGTTTTGTTATAAAATAGGATCTCTTTCCTGAAATATTCTATAGAAATGGAAAAAAGACGTATCCATTATTCTGGATTGCTAATTACAGATAACTTGTTTTCAGGCAGAGAATATAAAAGCATATATACACATATATTTTATAACATAAGTCCTGTATGATAAAAATTAATCAATTATTCAGTCAGTGATATTTAAAAAAGCATATAAGGTGAGAACTTTGTCAAGTGGTCAGGACACCTCTTGAAACACCCACATCCCATACCACAGTGTGTGGGTTTGAGTCCCCGCTCCACTCTGGATTCCGGCTTCCTGGTGATCTTCATTCTAGGAGACACAGGTGGTAAAGTGCTTGGGTCTCTGCCACCTGCGTAAGAACCCTGAGTGAATTCTGACCTCCTGGTTTTGGACTGGCCCAGAGCTGCTAGCCATTGCAGAGATTTGGGGAGTGGTATCTCTATCCTAAAATAAGTAGATAGAAATTAAGTTGATGCAGGCCTCATAGAAAGAATTTGGGAGGATTCCCTCTTTTTCAATTGTTCTGAATAATTTGAGAAGAATTGGAGTTAGTTCTTCTTTAAATGTCTGGTAGAATTCAGCAGTGAATCCATCTGGTCCTGGGCTTTTCTTTGTTGGGAGGGCCTTTACTAATGTTTCAATTTCCTTTTTCATCTCTGATTTTATTGATTTGGGTCTTTTCTCTTCTTTTTTTAGTTAGTTGGGCCAATGAGGTGTCAATTTTGTTTATTTTTTCAAAAAAACAGCTCCTCGTTTGGTTGATTTTTTTGTAATGTTTTTCTTGATTCAATCCTGTTGATTTCTTCTCTGATTTTAATTATTTCTCTTCTCCTACTAGATTTGGGTCTGGTTTGCTGCAGATTTTCTAGATCCTTGAGATGCATTGAAAGCTCATCTATTTGGTGCCTTTGCAATTTCTTGATGTAGGCACCTATTGATATAAACTTTCCTCTTAACACTGCTTTTGCTGAGTCCCATAAGTTTTGGTATGTTGTGCTGTTATCCTCATTTACTTCCAGAAAATTTTTGATTTCTCTTTTAATTTCTTCTATGACCCATTGTTCATACAGGAGCATGTTGTTCAGTCTCCATGTGTTTGCATATGCTCTAGGGATTCCTGAGTTGCTGATTTCCAACTTCATTCCACTATGGTCTGAGAAACTGCATGGTATGATTCTAAGAGAATTACAGACCAATATTCCTGATGAACATAGATGCAAAAATCCAAAATAAAATTTTGGCCAATATAATGCAACAACACATCAGAAAGATCATCCACCAAGACCAAGTGGGATTTATCCCTGGCATGCAGGGATGGTTCAATGTGCGCAAAACAATCAATGTGATACACCACATTAACAGACTGCAGAAGAAAAACCATATGATTATCTCAATAGATGCAGAGAAAGCATTCGATAAAATACAACACCCATTTATGATGAAAACTCTAAGAAAACTGGGTATGGAAGAAACATTCCTCAATACAATCAAAGCAATTTTTGAAAAACTCACGGCCAACATCCTATTGAATGGGGAAAAGTTGGAAGCATTTCCACTGAGATCTGGCACCAGACAGGGATGCCCACTCTCACCACTGCCATTCAATATAGTTCTGGAAGTTCTAGCCAGAGCCATTAGGCAAGAAAAAGAAATTAAAGGGATACAAATTGGGAAGGAAGAAGTCAAACTATCCCTCTTTGCAGATGATATGATTCTTTACTTAGGGGACCCAAAGAACTCTACTAAGAGATTCACAGAAGAGTTTGGCAAAGTGGCAGGATATAAAATCAATGCACAAAAATCAACAGCCTTTGTATACACAGGCAATGCCATGGCTGAGGAAGAACTTCTAAGATCAATCCCATTCACAATAGCTACAAAAACAATCAAATACCTTGAAATAAACTTAACCAAGGACATTAAGGATCTCTACGATGAAAATTACAAAACATTAAAGAAAGAAATAGAAGAGGATACCAAAAAATGGAAAAATCTTCCATGCTCATGGATTGGAAGAATCAACATCATCAAAATGACCATTCTCCAAAAAGCAATTTATACATTCAATGCAATACCAATCTTCTCAGATCTGTAAAAAATGATGCTGAAATTCACATGGAGACACAGGAGACCTCGAATAGCTAAAGCAATCTTGTACAACAAAAACAAAGCCGGAGGCATCACAATACCAGACTTCAGGACATACTACAGGGCAGTTGTTATGAAAACAGCACATTGGAGAAACCCTTCAAGATATTGGCACAGGCAAAGACTTCTTGGTAAATACCCAGGGGCACAGGCAGTCAAAGCCAAAATCAACTATCGGGATTGCATCAAATTGAGAAGTTTCTGTACTGCAAAAGAAACAGTCAGGAGAGTGAAGAGGCAACCGACAGAATGAGAAAAATATTTGCAAACTATGCAACAGATAAAGGGTTAATAACCAGAATCTACAAAGAGACCAAGAAACTCCACACCATCAAAACAAACAACTCACTTAAGAGATGGGCCAAGGACCTCAATAGACATTTTTCAAAAGAGGAAATCCAAATGGCCAACAGGCACATGAAAAAATGTTCAAGATCACTAGCAATCAGGGAAATGCAAATCAAAACCACAATGAGGTTTCACCTCACCCCAGTTAGAATGGCTCACATACAAAAATCTACCAACAACAGATGCTGGAGAGGATGTGGGGAAAAAGGGACACTAACCCACTGTTGGTGGGAATGCAAACTGGTCAAGCCACTATGGAAGTCAGTCTGGAGATTCCTCAGAAATCTGAAGATAACCCTACCGTTCGACCCAGCCATCCCACTCCTTAGAATTTACTGAAAGGAATTTAAATTGGCAAACAAAACAGCTGTCTGCACCCTAATGTTTATTGCAGCTCAATTCACAATAGCTAAGACTTGGAACCAACCTAAATGCCCATCAACAATAGACTGGATAACGAAATTATGGGATGGGATATGTACTCTTTAGAATACTATACTACAGTAAAAAAATGAAATCCAGCCATTTGCAACTAAATGGAGGAATCTGGAACACATCATGCTGAGTGAAATAAGCCAGTCCCAAAGGGACAAATATATGTTCTCCCTGATCGGTGACAACTGACTAAACACCAAAAAGGAAACCTGTTGAAGTGAAATGGACACTGTGAGAAACAGTGACTTGATCAGCATAGCCCTGACTGTTAATGAACAACTTAATACATTATCCCTCTTAGTAGTTTTTTTTTGTCTGTTCTACTTAATATGACTGGTTTAATTCTGTAATTAATACACAGTTATTCTTAAGTGTTGAAATTTAACTGAAATGTGATCCCTGTTAAATATAAGAGTGGGAATAAGACTGGGAATAGATGTACAATTTCGGACATGCTCCAGCTGACTTGCCCCAAATGGTAGAGTTAGAAACATACCAGGGGACTCCAATTCAATCCCATCAAGGTGGCATGTACCAATGACATCTCACTAGTCCAAGTGATCAATTTCAGTTCACAATTGATCATAATGAAAGAACTAAGAGTCAAAGGGATCACATATACAAGTCTAGTATCTGCTAATACTAACCGATAGAATAAATAAAGGGGAGAGTGATCCAGCATGGGAAGTGAGATACACAGCAGACTCATAGAATGGTGGATGTCCTAAACAGCACTCTGGCCTCAGAATCAGCCCTAAAGGCATTCAGATCTGGCTGAAAAGCCCATGAGAGTATTTCAGGCATGGAAAGCCAAGACACTCTGGGAAAACAAAACAAAAAATGGACCTAAATGAAAGATCTCTGTGAGTGAGATCCCAGTGGAAAGAACAGGTCTTCAAAGAAGGAGGTACCTTTCTCTGAAGGGAGGAGAGAACCTCCACTTTCACTATGACCTTGTCTAAATAAGATAAGAGTTGGCGAACTCAAAAGGCTTCCATAGTCTTGGAAACTCATGGCTGGAGCATAGGGAGATTACTGAGGACATAGACAGGAGTGTCAATTTGTAAAGTCAACAACAGGAGTCACTGTGCACTTACTCCTCATGTAGGATCTCTGTCCTTAATGTGCTGTACATTGCGATTTAATGCTATAACGAGTACTCAAACAGTAGTTTTCACTTTGTGTTTCCATGTGGGTGCAAACTGTTGAAATCTTTACTTAATGTATGCTAAACTGATCTTCTGTATATATAGAAAACTGAAAATGAATCTTGATATGAATGGAAGGGGAGAGAGAGCGGGAAAGGGGAGGGTTGTGGGTGGGAGGGAATTTATGGGGGAGGAAGCCATTGTAATCCATAAGCTGTAGTTTGGAAATTTATATTCAGTAAATAAAAGTTAAAAAAAAAGAAATGTGATTAGAGCTAAAAAGCACTTTAACAAGTCTTTTTTGCCTTTTTCTTGAAATTTTATTTGTTATACAAGTTTCACATATTCATATATACAGATTTAGGGACACAGTGATATTTCCCCACACACACACCCTCTCTCCCACTCACACTCCAACCCTTCTTCCACCTCCCTCTCCCATTCCCACTCTTAATTTTTACAAAGATTTATTTTTCATTTACTTGAGGATTGTATAATTAACACTATATGAAGTAAAATAGCTCAACAAAAATGTGAAGAAAAACAATACTTGCGGAGCCAAGATGGCGGAATAGTGAGGGTGCGCACCGATAGTCCGAGATTAGATAGTTTAATAAAAGTGGAGCTACGGTAGCCTCAGGAAAAGGATCAGGAAAAAATTGCAGAGGAAACTCTTCCAGATCTAGTGGCTGTGACTCGGAGGACCTACGGGGAGAGCAAGGTCACCCACCGCATGGAAGCTGAGCCGTGGGAGCTGCCGGAGCTGCAGAGTCTGCGCACCAGCACTGGAAGGGGTGGAGGAAAATTGAAGAAGCTCAAACTACCTCAGTGAAACTTGAGCAAACATCAATCTCTGGAGTTAAGACTTTGGTGGACCTATGTGGAGAGCATGGGAGCCCACAGTTTGGGACACCAGTGGCAGACTCAACACACCAGTGCTGGAACATGAGGTGAGCCGAACCTCAATAGCCTGAGACACCGGCAGGCAAGCAGAAAGAGGAGACTAGAGGGAATGACCCCGTGGGTAAAAGTTCACCAGCCTAACTAGAAGAGAGAGAGAGAGAGAGAAAAAAGTGATCAATATGGACACGAGTTTCTCTCTCTCCGCTCACCTCTCATAGGCAAGCAAGACAAAGAGCAGGTGCCATCTTGGACATATGTCATAAGCAGGGCGACCTCAGGTCTGCACCAGCCCTGAGCCTAGCAGAAAAACCTAACTCGGGGAGGGGGGTGAATTAACAGGAATTTAGGACCTAGTGAATATGTGGTGCTAATTTCACGTGAGTACTCTCCAGAGAAGCTACAATTCGGTAAACTTGGCAACCCAGTGGGAGACTACAGGAGAATTTGAGCCCACACTGAGGGCAGAACAGATTCCCTGTGTGGTCCTTGGGAATGAGCTTCCAATCTCTGGCTCCTGTGGGTATATCATTTTCCTGCTAACTACCTCCAATTCTGTTCAGCTGTGTGGAATTACTTCCCTTTTGAATCAAAAAAAAAGAAAGAAAGAAAGAAAGAGAGGGAGATTTACCACACCTAACCTGGGAGTGTCACCTTTGGCACACCCTTAACCCTGAGGAACCAACAGAGCTCTCAGGCCACACCCATCTCATGCCTCTAAGGATCCATCAAAAACAGACAGTCCACTTAATCTAGAGTCATAGTATAACAAGAAAAACAACACTTGCTCAATGGAAAAGACAAAGGCTGTAAACAATCATCAAATCTCAAAATGTCTATTTTACTACGATACATTACATTTCAGGTACTCTATTAGTTACCTCAGATCAGGGAAAATATATGATATCTATTTTTGGGGGGACTTACATTTTAACTTTTATTTAATGAATATAAATTTCCAAACTACAGCTTATGGATTACAATGGCTTCCCCCCATAATGTCCCTCCCACCCACAACCCTCCCCTTTCCCGCTCTCTCTCCCCTTCCATTCATATCAAGATTCATTTTCAGTTTTCTATATATACAGAAGATCAGTTTAGCATACATTAAGTAAAGATTTCAACAGTTTGCACCCACATGGAAACACAAAGTGAAAACTACTGTTTGAGTACTCGTTATAGCATTAAATCGCAATGTACAGCACATTAAGGACAGAGATCCTACATGAGGAGTAAGTGCACAGTGACTCCTGTTGTTGACTTTACAAATTGACACTCCTGTCTATGTCCTCAGTAATCTCCCTATGCTCCAGCCATGAGTTTCCAAGACTATGGAAGCCTTTTGAGTTCGCCAACTCTTATCTTATTTAGACAAGTTCGAGTCAAAGTGGAGGTTCTCTCCTCCCTTCAGAGAAAGGTACCTCCTTCTTTGAAGACCTGTTCTTTCCACTGGGATCTCACTCACAGAGATCTTTCATTTAGGTCCTTTGTTTGCTTTGTTTTCCCAGAGTGTCTTGGCTTTCCATGCCTGAAATGCTCTCATGGGCTTTTCAGCCAGATCTGAATGTCTTTAGGGCTGATTCTGAGGCCAGAGTGCTGTTTAGGACATCTGCAATTCTATGAGTCTGCTGAGTATCTTGCTTCCCATGTTGGATCACTCTCCCCTTTATTTATTCTATCGGTTAGTATTAGCAGATACTAGAATTGTTTATGTGATCCCTTTGACTCTTTTTTTAACTTATATTTAATGAATATAAATTTCCAAAGTACGATTTATGGATTACAATGGCTTCCCCCCCATACCATCCCTCCCACCCACAACCCTCCCCTTTCCCACTCCCTCTCCCCTTCCATTCACATCAAGATTCATTTTCGATTATCTTAACATACAGAAGATCAGCTTAGTATACATTAAGTAAGGATTTCAACAGTTTGCTCCCACACTGAAACATAAAGTGAAAAATAATAGATGATTTTTTTTAAATGATGATGAAATCAGATCAGACCTATTGTCATGTTTAATCCCAGTGAGAGTCAAGTTAGGGGTTGATAATTTCTTTCTTTTTTTTTTTTTTACAGAGGATCAGTTTAGTATACATTAAGTAAAGATTTCAACAGTTTGCACCCCCATAGAAACACAAAGTGAAATATATTGTTTGAGTACTCGTTATAGCATTAAATCGCAATGTACAGCACATTAAGGACAGAGATCCTACATGAGGAGTAAGTGCACAGTGACTTCTGTTGTTGACTTTACCAATTGACACTCCTGTCTATGGCATCAGTAATCTCCCTATACTCCAGTCATGAGTTTCCAAGGCTATGGAAGCCCTCTGAGTTCTCCGATTTTTATCTTGTTTAGACAAGATCATAGTCAAAGTGGAGGTTCTCTCCTCCCTTCAGAGAAAGGTACCTCCTTCTTTGAAGACCTGTTCTTTCCACTGGGATCTCACTCACAGAGATCTTTTGCCAGAGTGTCTTGGCTTTCCATGCCTGAAATACTCTCATGGGCTTTTCAGCCGGATCCGAATGCCTTTAGGGCTGATTCTGAGGCCAGAGTGCTGTTTAGGACATCTGCCATTCTATGAGTCTGCTGAGTATCTCGCTTCCCATGTTGGATCACTCTCCCCTTTATTCTATCGGTTAGTGTTAGCAGGTACTAGACTTGTTTATGTGCTTCCTTTGACTCTTAGTCCTTTCATTATGATCAATTGTGAACTGAAATTGATCACTTGGACTAGTGAGATGCCATTGGTACATGCCACCTTGATGGGATTGAATTGGAGTCCCCTGGTATGTTTCTAACTCTACCATTTGGGGCAAGTCAGCTTGAGCATGTCCCAAATTGTACGTCTCTTCCCTCTCTTATTCCCACTCTTATATTTAACAGGGATCACATTTCAGTTAAATTTCAACACTTAAGAATAACTGTGTATTAATTACAGAATTAAACCAGTCATATTAAGTAGAACAGACAAAAAAACTACTAAGAGGGATAATGTATTAAGTTGTTCATTAACAGTCAGGGCTATGCTGATCAAGTCACCGTTTCTCATAGTGTCCATTTCACTTCAACAGGTTTCCTTTTTGGTGCTCAGTTAGTTGTCACCAATCACGGCGAACATATGATGTTTGTCCCTTTGGGACTGGCTTATTTCACTCAGCATGATGTGTTCCAGATTCCTCCATTTTGTAGCAAATGACTGGATTTCATTGTTTCTTACTGTGGTATAATATTCTATAGAGTACATGACCCATAATTTCTTTATCCAGTCTACCGTTGGTGGGCATTTAGTTTGGTTCCAGGTCTTGGCTATTGTGAATTGAGCTGCAATAAATATTAGGGTGCAGACAGCTGTTTTGTTTGCCAATTTGAATTCCTTTGGGTAAATCCCAAGGAGTGGGATGGCTGGGTCGAACGGTAGGGTTATCTTCAGATTTCTGAGGAATCTCCAGACTGATTTCCATAGTGGCTTGACCAGTTTGCATTCCCACCAACAGTGGGTTAGTGTCCCTTTATCCCCACATCCTCTCCAGCATCTGTTGTTGGTAGATTTCTGCATGTGAGCCATTCTAACTGGGGTGAGGTGAAACCTCATTGTGGTTTTGATTTGCATTTCCCTGATTGCTAGTGATCTTGAACATTTTTTCATGTGCCTGTTGGCCATTTGGATTTCCTCTTTTGAAAAATGTCTATTGAAGTCCTTGGCCCATCTCTTAAGTGGGTTGTTGGTTTTGATATTGTGGAGTTTCTTGGTCTCTTTGTAGATTCTGGTTATTAACCCTTTATCTGTTGCATAGTTTGCAAATATTTTTTCCCATTCTGTCAGTTGCCTCTTCACTCTCCTGACTGTTTCTTTTGCAGTACAGAAACTTCTAAATTTGATGCAATCCCAATAGTTTATTTTGGCTTTGACTGCCTGTGCCTCCCAGGTCTATTCCAGAAACTCTTTCCCTGAGCCAATATCTTGAAGGGTTTCTCCAATGTTCTCTAATAACTTGAAGGTGTCAGGTCATAGATTTAGGTCTTTAATCCATGTTGAGTGGATTTTTGTGTAGGTTGTAAGGTAGGGGTCTTGCTTCATTCTTCTGCACAAGGAAATCCAGTTTTCCCAGCACCATTTATTGAATAGACTGTCCTTGCTCCAGGAATTAGTTTTAGATCCTTGATCAAATGTAAGTTGGCTGTAGATGTTTGGATTGGTTTTCGTGTTTCTATTCTGTTCCATTGGTATATCCATCTGTTTCTGTACCAGTACCATGCTGTTTTGATTACAACTGCCCTGTAGTATGTCCTGAAATCTGGTATTGTGATGTCTCCAGCTTTGTTTTTGTTGTACAAGATTGCTTTAGCTATTCCAGGTCTCTTTTGCCTCCATATGAATTTCAGCATCATTTTTTCTAGATCTGCAAAGAATGTCTTTGGTATCTTGATTGGGATTGCATTGAATCTATAAATTGCTTTTGTGAGAATGGACATTTTGATGATGTTGATTCTTCCAATCCATGAACATGGAAGATTTCTCCATTTTTTGGTACCCTCTTCTATTTCTTTCTTTAAGGTTTTGTAATTTTCATTGTAGAGATCTTTAACGTCCTTGGTTAAGTTTATTCCAAGGTATTTTGCTGCTCCTCCGCACGCGGAGGAGCCGCACCGGACCGGACACTTATTGTTCCCTTTTTTACAAGTCCTTTCTATAGTGAAGTAAGAATAAGTAAACAGGAAACTCCCAAAGCAATAATGAGTAGAGAGAAATGAGAAAGAACGAAGTAACGAACTTCCCCGCGAACTCTCCAACGCACTCTCCAACCAACCCACACCACCGTGCCGTCTCTCTCCTCCTATATAGTCCTCTCCACCAATCCGTGCTCTGCTACCCACATGCTGAGTGCGCTGCTCTCCTCCAATCAGGAGCAGCTCCTGCAGCTTGTCAAGTTGGTGAGAGGCAGCTGGGTAGAAGCTGTTTGCTCTTCTCCCAGCGCCATATTGTGGGAGAGCAGATATATAGAATAAGTCTTAATTCCAGTAACAGTATAGTCCCAGTTGCTCCCCACAGTATTTGATTGTTTTTGTAGCTATTGTGAATGGGATTGATCTTAGCAGTTCTTTCTCTGCCATGGCATTGCTTGTGTATACAAAGTCTGTTGATTTTTGTGCATTGATTTTATATCCTGCCATTTTGCCAAACTCCTCTATGAGTTCCAATAGTCTCTTAGTAGAGTTCTTTGGATCCTCTAAGTAAAGAATCATATCATCTGCAAAGAGGGATAGTTTGACTTCTTCCTTCTCAATTTGTATTCCTTTAATTTCTTTTTCTTGTCTGATGGCTCTGGCTAAAACTTTCAGAACTATGTCAAATAGCAGTGGTGAGAGTGGGCATCCCTGTCTGGTGCCAGCTCTCAGTGGAAATGCTTCCAACTTTTCCCCATTCAATAGGATGCTGGCCATGGGTTTTTCATAAATGGCTTTGATTATATTGAGGAATGTTCCTTCTGTACCCAATTTGCTTAGAGTTTTCATCATGAAAGGGTGTTGAATTTTATTGAATGCATTTTCTGCATCAATTGAGATAATCATATGGTTTTTCTTCTACAGTCTGTTAATGTGGTGAATCACATTGATTGATTTGCGAATGTTGAACCATCCCTGCATACCAGGGATAAATCCCACTTGGTCTGGGTGGATGATCTTTCTGATGTGTTGGCGAGAATTTTATTGAGGATTTTTGCGTCTATGTTCATCATGGATATTGGTCTATAATTTTCTTTCACTGCTGCGTCTTTCTCTGGCTTAGGGATTAAGGTGATGCTGGCTTCATAAAAAGAATTTGGGAAGATTCCATCTTTCGGGATTATTCTGAATAGTTTGAGAAGAAATGGGATTAGTTCTTCTTTAAATGTCTGGTAGAATTCAGCAGTGAATCCATCTGGTCCTGGGCTTTTCTTTGTTGGGAGGGCCTTTATTACTGTTTCAATTTCTGTCTCAGCTATGGGTCTGTTTAGGTTTTTGATGTCTTCCTGGTTCAATTTAGGTAGGTTGCATGTGTCCAGGAATCTATCCATTTCTGATAGATTTTCCTGTTTGCTGGCGTACAAGTCCTTGTAGTAATTTCTGATGATTCTTTTTATTTCTGTGGTGTCTGTTGTTATGTTTCCTTTTTCATCTCTGATTTTATTGATTTAGGTCTTTTCTCTTCTTTTTTCAGTTAGTTGGGCCAATGGGGTGTCAATTTTGTTTATTTTTTCAAACAACCAGCTCTTCACTTGGCTGATTTTTTGTAATTTTTTTTTATTCAATTCTGTTGATTTCTTCTCTGATTTTAATTATTTCTCTTCTACCTGATTTGGGTCTGGTTTGCTGCAGTTTTTCTAGGTCCTTGAGATGTGCTGAAAGGTCATTTATTTGGTACCTTTCCAATTTCTTGATATAGGCCCCTATTGCTATAAACTTGCCTCTCAATACTGCTTTTGCTGTATCCCATAAGTTTTGATATGTTGTGTTGTTATCCTCATTTACTTCCAGAAAGTTTTTGATTTCTCTTTTGATTTCTTGAATGACCCAGTGTTCATTCAGGAGCATGTTGTTCAATCTCCATGTGTTTGCATACTTTCTAGGCTTTCCTGAGTTGCCAATTTCCAGCTTCATTCCACTGTGGTCTGAGAAGCTGCATGGTATGATTCTAATTCTTTTAAATTTGCTGAGACTTGCTTTATGGCCTAGTATGTGATCAATCCTAGAGAAGGTTCCATGCACTGCTGAGAAGAATGTGAAGTCTGTAGATGTAGGATTGAAAGTTCTGTGGATATCTGTTAGATCCATTTAGGCAATAGTGTCGATTAAATCTGTTGTTTCCTTGTTGATCTTCTGTCCGGATGATCTGTCTATTTCTGAGAGTGGAGTATTGAAGTCCCCCAGTACTATTGTATTGGAATCTAAACCTCCCTTTAAGTCCCTTAACATATCTTTTAAATATTCCAGTGCCCTGTAATTAGGTGCATATACATTTATAATAGTTACATCTTCCTGTTGAATTGAACCCTTAATCATTATATAGTGTCCCTCTTTGTCTCTCTTAACAGTTTTTGTATTAAAGTTTATTTTGTCTGATATTAATATGGCTACACCTGCTTTTTTTTGGTTTCTGTTGGCATGGAATAACTTTTTCCAACCTTTCACTTTCAGTCTGCATGCATCTTTGTTAGAGAGATGTGTTTCTTGTAGGCAACAAATAGTTGGGTTGTGTTCCTTGAGCCAATCAGCCAATTGGTGTCTTTTAACTGAAGAGTTAAGACCATTAATATTTAATGTGACTATTGATACGTAGTGACTTTGCCCTGCCATTTTCCTGGAGATATTTTCTAGTATATGCTTTGAGCTTCCCATGCTCTTTTACTGGTGGTTTTTCTTCCTTTACCTTCTTTCACATTGATGGCCGTGTTTCTGTGTTTCTGAGTGTAGCACATCTTTAAGTATCTTTTGCAGGGCTGGATGAATGGCAGCGAACTCTTTCAATTTCTGTTTGCTATGAAAGGTCTTTATTTCACCTTCATTCACAAATGAGAGCTTAGCAGGATATAATATTCTGGGCTGGCAATTTTTCTCTCTTAGCACCTGTGCTATGTCTTGCCATTCCCTCCTAGCCTGTAGTGTTTCTGATGAGAAGTCAGCAGTGAGTCTAATTGGAGATCCTCTGAGAGTGATCTGACATTTCTCTCTTGCACATTTTAGGATCTTTTCTCTTTGTTTCACTGTGGTGAGTTTAATTACAATGTGTCGTGGTGAGGATCTCTTTTGGTGATGTTTACTAGGGTTCTATGAGCTTCCTGTACTAGGATTTCTCTGTCCTTCTCCAAACCTGGAAAGTTCTCTGCTAGTATCTCACTAAAAAGGCCTTCTAATCCTTTCTCTCTCTCCATGCCTTCAGGAACTCCTAGAACTCGAATGTTGGTTTTTTTAATAGTATCCTGTAGATTCCCAACAATATGTTTAGATTTCTAATTTCCTCTTCTTTTCTTTGGTTTGACTGTTTTCCTGTGCTCTGTCTTCTAAGTCCGATATTCTCTCTTCTGCTTCACCCATTCTGTTTTAAGGCTTTCTAATGTGTTTGTCATTTGATCTATTGAGCTCTTCATTTCATTTTGATTTCTCTTCACTATCACACTTTTCTGTTCTACTAGTTTCTGTGTTTCATTTTGATTCTTCCTTAAAATTTCATTTTCACGACAGAGAGTTTCAATCCTGTCCAATAAGGATTTCTATAGTTTAAGGATTTGCTTTTGAAAACTTCTAAATGTTCTTATCATAATTTTTTTGAAATCCGTATCTTGCATTTTGTCTATCTCATCATCTTCAAAATCTTGGCTTGGGGTGTTTTGTTTATTTGGAGGCATCATAGTGTCATCGTTGATGTTGTTCCCTCGATGTCTGTGTTTGTTGCTTGTCATAGTTAATTCTTCTTTCGTCACTGTCGGTTTTTTTTTTTTATTTTATACTATGTCTGTGTTAAGTGGACTGCCTGCTGTTGGAGGAGCCTTGGAGGCTTGATATGGGTGTGGCCAGAGAGCTCTGCTTTTTTCTTCTGGGTTACGGGTGTGCAAAGGTGACACCCTCAGGTTATGCATGGTAAATCTCTCTCTTTTTTTAATTAATTAATTTATTTTATTTATTTATTCAGGAGGTAAGTAATACTGCACCGCACGGCTGTGCAGAATTGATGGTATTTCGCTTCCGATCTCTGGCTTCTACCCAAAGAGTCTGTGCAGGCTCTGTTTCTCCTCTGGACTCCCACTGGGTTGCCTAGGCTACTGAATTGTAGTGACTCAGTTCCTTAGCTCTCCCCTGTTATGTAAATCCAGAGTGGGGGCCTGCTCTTTGTCTCTTGCTTGCCTTTGCAAGGTTGGCAGAGAGAGAAACTCGTCTGTACCAGTACCCCCCCACTTTTTTTCCTTCTCTCCTGTAGTCAGTCTGGTGAACTTTCCAGCTCCCTTTTAGATTCTGACTGCCGTTTCCCCGCCAATGTCTTGGGTTATTGAGCTCACCTCCCCTTCCAGCGCTAATGTGTGGACTCAGAGCCCCGGGGGTCCCCGCTGGTGTCTGTGTGACATCCACATCCCCTTCCTGCACTGGCACG